>NW_027274304.1:0-113171 GCF_030028105.1 Mobula birostris | reverse complement strand
CCTAATGGAAACACCTTAGGTTAACTGTCCACATGATTATTAGTAGTTTGAAAGTTGCTTCATGGCTGTACACTTCAACACAAAAAAGTTGTTATCTCTGTGCATGCAATGCTTAGACAATACAAATAGTATACATTTCAATTTTACACCAAAGCACTTCCTGCAAACCTAATGGAAACAACTTAGATTAACTTCCCACATGATTTTGAGATGTCTGAAAGTTGTTTCATACCTGTGCACATAAAGACAAAAAAGTTGATTTCTAAGTGAATAGAATGCTTTGACATAAATGTAGTTTCCATTTCAATTGTACTCAAAAATCCTGACGGCAAACCTAATGGAAACACCTTAGGTGAACTTTCCACGTGATTATGAGCAGTTTGAAAGTTGTTTCGTGGCTGTACACATCAACACAAAAAAGTTGTTATCTCAGTGCATGTAATGCTTAGACAATACAAATAGTATACATTTCAATTTTACACCAAAGCACTTACTGCAAACCTAATGGAAACACCTTAGGTTAACTTCCCACATTATTCTGAGATGTCTGAAAGTTGTTTCATACTTGTGCACATAAAGGCAAAAAAGTTGATTTCTCAGTGAATAGAATGCTTTGACATAAATGTAGTTTCCATTTCAATTGTACTCAAAAGTCCTGACTGCAAACCTAATAGAAACAGCTTTGGTTAACTTTCGACATGACTATGAGTAGTTTGAAAGTTGTTTCATGGCTGTACACATCCACACAAAAAAGTTGTTATCTCAGTGCATGCAATGCTTAGACAATACAAATAGTATACATTTCAATTTTACACCAAAGCACTTACTGCAAACCTAATGTAAACACTTTAGGTTAACTTCCCACATGATTCTGAGATGTCTGAAAGTTGTTTCATACCTGTGCACATAAAGACAAAAAAGTTGATTTCTCAGTGAACAGAATGCTTTCACATAAATGTCGTTTCCATTTCAATTGTACTCAAAAGTCCTGACTGCAAACCTAATGGAAACAGCTTAGGTTAACTTTCCACATGATTATGAGTAGTTTGAAAGTTGTTTCATGGCTGTACACATCAACACAAAAAAGTTGTTATCTCAGTGCATGCAATGCTTAGACAATACAAATAGTAAACATTTCAATTTTACATCAAAGCACTTACGGCAAACCTAATCGAAACACTTTAGGTTAACTTCCCACAGGATTCTGAGATGTATGAAAGTTGTTTCATACCTGTGCACATAAAGACAAAAAAGTTGATTTCTAAGTGAATAGAATGCTTTGACATAAATGTAGTTTCCATTTGAATTGTACTCAAAAGTCCTGACTGCAAACCTAATGGAAACACCTTAGGTTAACTTTCCACATGATTATTAGTAGTTTGAAAGTTGTTTCATGGCTGTACACTTCAACACAAAAAAGTTGTTATCTCAGTGCATGCAATGCTTAGACAATACAAATAGTATACATTTCAATTTTACACCAAAGCACTTACTGCAAACCTAATGGAAACAACTTAGATTAACTTCCCACATGATTCTGAGATGTCTGAAAGTTGTTTCATACCTGTGCACATAAAGACAAAAAAGTTGATTTCTCAGTGAATAGAATGCTTTGACATAACTGTAGTTTCCATTTCGATTGTACTCAAAAGTCCTGACTGCAAACCTAATGGAAGCACCTCAGGTTAGCTTTCCACGTGATTATGAGTAGTTTGAAAGTTGTTTCATGGCTGTACACATCAACACAAAAAAGTTGTTATCTCAGTGCATGCAATGCTTGGAGAATACAAGTAGTATACATTTCAATTTTACACCAAAGGACTTACTACAAAACTAATGGAAACAACTTAGATTAACTTCCCACATGACTCTGAGGTGTCTGAAAGTTGTTTCATACCTGTGCACATAAAGACAAAAAAGTTGATTTCTCAGTCAATGGAATGCTTTGACATAAATGTAGTTTCCATTTCAATTGTACTCAAAAGTCCTGACTGCAAACCTAATAGAAACAGCTTTGGTTAACTTTCGACATGACTATGAGTAGTTTGAAAGTTGTTTCATGGTTGTACACATCAACACAAAAAAGTTGTTATCTCAGTGCATGCAATGCTTAGACAATACAAATAGTATACATTTCAATTTTACACCAAAGCACTTACTGCAAACCTAATGGAAACACTTTAGGTTAACTTCCCACATGATTCTGAGATGTCTGAAAGTTGTTTCATGCCTGTGCACATAAAGACAAAAAAGTTGATTTCTCAGTGAATGGAATGCTTTGACATAAATGTAGTTTCCATTTCAATTGTACTCAAAAGTCCTGACTGCAAACCTAATGGAAACAGCTTTGGGTAACTTTCCACATGATTATGAGTAGTTTGAAAGTTGTTTCATGGCTGTACACATCAACACAAAAAAGTTGTTATCTCAGTGCATGCAATGCTTAGACAATACAAATAGTATACATTTCAATTTTACATCAAAGCACTTACGGCAAACCTAATCGAAACACTTTAGGTTAACTTCCCACAGGATTCTGAGATGTATGAAAGTTGTTTCATACCTGTGCACATAAAGACAAAAAAGTTGATTTCTAAGTGAATAGAATGCTTTCACATAAATGTAGTTTCCATTTCAATTGTACTCAAAAATCCTGACGGCAAACCTAATGGAAACACCTTAGGTGAACTTTCCACGTGATTATGAGCAGTTTGAAAGTTGTTTCGTGGCTGTACACATCAACACAAAAAAGTTGTTATCTCAGTGCATGTAATGCTTAGACAATACAAATAGTATACATTTCAATTTTACACCAAAGCACTTACTGCAAACCTAATGGAAACACCTTAGGTTAACTTCCCACATTATTCTGAGATGTCTGAAAGTTCTTTCATACTTGTGCACATAAAGGCAAAAAAGTTGATTTCTCAGTGAATAGAATGCTTTGACATAAATGTAGTTTCCATTTCAATTGCACTCAAAAGTCCTGACTGCAAACCTAATGGAAACAGCTTAGGTTAACTTTCCACATGATTATTAGTAGTTTGAAAGTTGTTTCATGGCTGTACACTTCAACACAAAAAAGTTATTATCTCAGTGCATGCAATGCTTAGACAATACAAATAGTATACATTTCAATTTTACACCAAAGCACTTCCTGCAAACCTAATGGAAACAACTTAGATTAACTTCCCACATGATTTTGAGATGTCTGAAAGTTGTTTCATACCTGTGCACATAAAGACAAAAAAGTTGATTTCTCAGTGAATGGAATGCTTTGACATAAATGTAGTTTCCATTTCAATTGTACTCAAAGGTCCTGACTGCAAACCTAATGGAAACAGCTTAGGTTAACTTTCGACATGACTATGAGTAGTTTGAAAGTTGTTTCATGGCTGTACACATCAACACAAAAAAGTTGTTATCTCAGTGCATGCAATGCTTAGACAATACAAATAGTATACATTTCAATTTTACACCAAAGCACTTACTGCAAACCTAATGTAAACACTTTAGGTTAACTTCCCACATGATTCTGAGATGTCTGAAAGTTGTTTCATACCTGTGCACATAAAGACAAAAAAGTTGATTTCTCAGTGAATAGAATGCTTTGACATAAATGTAGTTTCCATTTCAATTGTACTCAAAAGTCCTGACTGCAAACCTAATGCAAAACACCTTAGGTTAACTTTCCACGTGATTATGAGTAGCTTGAAAGTTGTTTCATGGCTGTACACATCTACACAAAAAAGTTGCTATCTCAGTGCATACAATGCTTAGACAATACAAATAGTATACAATTCAATTTTACACCAAAGCACTTACTGCAAACCTAATGGAAACACTTTAGGTTAACTTCCCACATGATTCTGAGATGTCTGAAAGTTGTTTCATACTTGTGCACATAAAGGCAAAAAAGTTGATTTCTCAGTGAATAGAATGCTTTGACATAAATGTAGTTTCCATTTCAATTGTACTCAAAAGTCCTGACTGCAAACCTAATAGAAACAGCTTTGGTTAACTTTCGACATGACTATGAGTAGTTTGAAAGTTGTTTCATGGTTGTACACATCAACACAAAAAAGTTGTTATCTCAGTGCATGCAATGCTTAGACAATACAAATAGTATACATTTCAATTTTACACCAAAGCACTTACTGCAAACCTAATGGAAACACTTTAGGTTAACTTCCCACATGATTCTGAGATGTCTGAAAGTTGTTTCATGCCTGTGCACATAAAGACAAAAAAGTTGATTTCTCAGTGAATGGAATGCTTTGACATAAATGTAGTTTCCATTTCAATTGTACTCAAAAGTCCTGACTGCAAACCTAATGGAAACAGCTTTGGGTAACTTTCCACATGATTATGAGTAGTTTGAAAGTTGTTTCATGGCTGTACACATCAACACAAAAAAGTTGTTATCTCAGTGCATGCAATGCTTAGACAATACAAATAGTATACATTTCAATTTTACATCAAAGCACTTACGGCAAACCTAATCGAAACACTTTAGGTTAACTTCCCACAGGATTCTGAGATGTATGAAAGTTGTTTCATACCTGTGCACATAAAGACAAAAAAGTTGATTTCTAAGTGAATAGAATGCTTTCACATAAATGTAGTTTCCATTTCAATTGTACTCAAAAATCCTGACGGCAAACCTAATGGAAACACCTTAGGTGAACTTTCCACGTGATTATGAGCAGTTTGAAAGTTGTTTCGTGGCTGTACACATCAACACAAAAAAGTTGTTATCTCAGTGCATGTAATGCTTAGACAATACAAATAGTATACATTTCAATTTTACACCAAAGCACTTACTGCAAACCTAATGGAAACACCTTAGGTTAACTTCCCACATTATTCTGAGATGTCTGAAAGTTCTTTCATACTTGTGCACATAAAGGCAAAAAAGTTGATTTCTCAGTGAATAGAATGCTTTGACATAAATGTAGTTTCCATTTCAATTGCACTCAAAAGTCCTGACTGCAAACCTAATGGAAACAGCTTAGGTTAACTTTCCACATGATTATTAGTAGTTTGAAAGTTGTTTCATGGCTGTACACTTCAACACAAAAAAGTTATTATCTCAGTGCATGCAATGCTTAGACAATACAAATAGTATACATTTCAATTTTACACCAAAGCACTTCCTGCAAACCTAATGGAAACAACTTAGATTAACTTCCCACATGATTTTGAGATGTCTGAAAGTTGTTTCATACCTGTGCACATAAAGACAAAAAAGTTGATTTCTCAGTGAATGGAATGCTTTGACATAAATGTAGTTTCCATTTCAATTGTACTCAAAGGTCCTGACTGCAAACCTAATGGAAACAGCTTAGGTTAACTTTCGACATGACTATGAGTAGTTTGAAAGTTGTTTCATGGCTGTACACATCAACACAAAAAAGTTGTTATCTCAGTGCATGCAATGCTTAGACAATACAAATAGTATACATTTCAATTTTACACCAAAGCACTTACTGCAAACCTAATGGAAACACTTTAGGTTATCTTCCCACATGATTCTGAGATGTCTGAAAGTTGTTTCATGCCTGTGCACATAAAGACAAAAAAGTTGATTTCTCAGTGAATAGAATGCTTTGCCATAAATGTAGTTTCCATTTCAATTGCACTCAAAAGTCCTGACTGCAAACCTAATGGAAACACCTTAGGTTAACTGTCCACATGATTATTAGTAGTTTGAAAGTTGCTTCATGGCTGTACACTTCAACACAAAAAAGTTGTTATCTCTGTGCATGCAATGCTTAGACAATACAAATAGTATACATTTCAATTTTACACCAAAGCACTTCCTGCAAACCTAATGGAAACAACTTAGATTAACTTCCCACATGATTTTGAGATGTCTGAAAGTTGTTTCATACCTGTGCACATAAAGACAAAAAAGTTGATTTCTAAGTGAATAGAATGCTTTGACATAAATGTAGTTTCCATTTCAATTGTACTCAAAAATCCTGACGGCAAACCTAATGGAAACACCTTAGGTGAACTTTCCACGTGATTATGAGCAGTTTGAAAGTTGTTTCGTGGCTGTACACATCAACACAAAAAAGTTGTTATCTCAGTGCATGTAATGCTTAGACAATACAAATAGTATACATTTCAATTTTACACCAAAGCACTTACTGCAAACCTAATGGAAACACCTTAGGTTAACTTCCCACATTATTCTGAGATGTCTGAAAGTTGTTTCATACTTGTGCACATAAAGGCAAAAAAGTTGATTTCTCAGTGAATAGAATGCTTTGACATAAATGTAGTTTCCATTTCAATTGTACTCAAAAGTCCTGACTGCAAACCTAATAGAAACAGCTTTGGTTAACTTTCGACATGACTATGAGTAGTTTGAAAGTTGTTTCATGGCTGTACACATCCACACAAAAAAGTTGTTATCTCAGTGCATGCAATGCTTAGACAATACAAATAGTATACATTTCAATTTTACACCAAAGCACTTACTGCAAACCTAATGTAAACACTTTAGGTTAACTTCCCACATGATTCTGAGATGTCTGAAAGTTGTTTCATACCTGTGCACATAAAGACAAAAAAGTTGATTTCTCAGTGAACAGAATGCTTTCACATAAATGTCGTTTCCATTTCAATTGTACTCAAAAGTCCTGACTGCAAACCTAATGGAAACAGCTTAGGTTAACTTTCCACATGATTATGAGTAGTTTGAAAGTTGTTTCATGGCTGTACACATCAACACAAAAAAGTTGTTATCTCAGTGCATGCAATGCTTAGACAATACAAATAGTAAACATTTCAATTTTACATCAAAGCACTTACGGCAAACCTAATCGAAACACTTTAGGTTAACTTCCCACAGGATTCTGAGATGTATGAAAGTTGTTTCATACCTGTGCACATAAAGACAAAAAAGTTGATTTCTAAGTGAATAGAATGCTTTGACATAAATGTAGTTTCCATTTGAATTGTACTCAAAAGTCCTGACTGCAAACCTAATGGAAACACCTTAGGTTAACTTTCCACATGATTATTAGTAGTTTGAAAGTTGTTTCATGGCTGTACACTTCAACACAAAAAAGTTGTTATCTCAGTGCATGCAATGCTTAGACAATACAAATAGTATACATTTCAATTTTACACCAAAGCACTTACTGCAAACCTAATGGAAACAACTTAGATTAACTTCCCACATGATTCTGAGATGTCTGAAAGTTGTTTCATACCTGTGCACATAAAGACAAAAAAGTTGATTTCTCAGTGAATAGAATGCTTTGACATAACTGTAGTTTCCATTTCGATTGTACTCAAAAGTCCTGACTGCAAACCTAATGGAAGCACCTCAGGTTAGCTTTCCACGTGATTATGAGTAGTTTGAAAGTTGTTTCATGGCTGTACACATCAACACAAAAAAGTTGTTATCTCAGTGCATGCAATGCTTGGAGAATACAAGTAGTATACATTTCAATTTTACACCAAAGGACTTACTACAAAACTAATGGAAACAACTTAGATTAACTTCCCACATGACTCTGAGGTGTCTGAAAGTTGTTTCATACCTGTGCACATAAAGACAAAAAAGTTGATTTCTCAGTCAATGGAATGCTTTGACATAAATGTACTTTCCATTTCAATTGTACTCAAAAGTCCTGACTGCAAACCTAATGGAAACACCTTAGGTTAACTTTCCACATGATTATGAGTAGTTTAAAAGTTGTTTCATGGCTGTACACATCAACACAAAAATGTTGTTATCTCAGTGCATGCAATGCTTAGACAATACAAATAGTATACATTTCAATTTTACTCCAAAGCACTTACTGCAAACCTAATGTAAACACTTCAGGTTAACTTCCCACATGATTCTGAGATGTCTGAAAGTTGTTTCATACCTGTGCACATAAAGACAAAAAAGGTGATTTCTCAGTGAATAGAATGCTTTCACATAAATGCAGTTTCCATTTGAATTGTACTCAAAAGTCCTGACGGCAAACCTAATGGAAACACCTTAGGTGAACTTTCCACGTGATTATGAGCAGTTTGAAAGTTGTTTCGTGGCTGTACACATCAACACAAAAAAGTTGTTATCTCAGTGCATGTAATGCTTAGACAATACAAATAGTATACATTTGAATTTTACACCAAAGCACTTACTGCAAACCTAATGGAAATACCTTAGGTTAACTTCCCACATTATTCTGAGATGTCTGAAAGTTGTTTCATACCTGTGCACATAAAGACAAAAAAGTTGATTTCTCAGTGAATAGAATGCTTTGACATAAATGTCGTTTCCATATCAATTCTACTCAAAAGTCCTGACTGCAAACCTAATAGAAACAGCTTTGGTTAACTTTCGACATGACTATGAGTAGTTTGAAAGTTGTTTCATGGCTGTACACATCAACACAAAAAAGTTGTTATCTCAGTGCATGCAATGCTTAGACAATACAAATAGTATACATTTCAATTTTACACCAAAGCACTTACTGCAAACCTAATGTAAACACTTTAGGTTAACTTCCCACATGATTCTGAGATGTCTGAAAGTTGTTTCATACCTGTGCACATAAAGACAAAAAAGTTGATTTCTCAGTGAATAGAATGCTTTGACATAAATGTAGTTTCCATTTCAATTGTACTCAAAAGTCCTGACTGCAAACCTAATGCAAAACACCTTATGTTAACTTTCCACGTGATTATGAGTAGCTTGAAAGTTGTTTCATGGCTGTACACATCTACACAAAAAAGTTGCTATCTCAGTGCATACAATGCTTAGACAATACAAATAGTATACATTTCAATTTTACACCAAAGCACTTACTGCAAACCTAATGGAAACACTTTAGGTTAACTTCCCACATGATTCTGAGATGTCTGAAAGTTGTTTCATGCCTGTGCACATAAAGACAAAAAAGTTGATTTCTCAGTGAATAGAATGCTTTGCCATAAATGTACTTTCCATTTCAATTGTACTCAAAAGTCCTGACTGCAAACCTAATGGAAACACCTTAGGTTAACTTTCCACATGATTATGAGTAGTTTGAAAGTTGTTTCATGGCTGTACACATCAACACAAAAATGTTGTTATCTCAGTGCATGCAATGCTTAGACAATACAAATAGTATACATTTCAATTTTACTCCAAAGCACTTACTGCAAACCTAATGTAAACACTTCAGGTTAACTTCCCACATGATTCTGAGATGTCTGAAAGTTGTTTCATACCTGTGCACATAAAGACAAAAAAGGTGATTTCTCAGTGAATAGAATGCTTTCACATAAATGCAGTTTCCATTTGAATTGTACTCAAAAGTCCTGACGGCAAACCTAATGGAAACACCTTAGGTGAACTTTCCACGTGATTATGAGCAGTTTGAAAGTTGTTTCGTGGCTGTACACATCAACACAAAAAAGTTGTTATCTCAGTGCATGTAATGCTTAGACAATACAAATAGTATACATTTGAATTTTACACCAAAGCACTTACTGCAAACCTAATGGAAATACCTTAGGTTAACTTCCCACATTATTCTGAGATGTCTGAAAGTTGTTTCATACCTGTGCACATAAAGACAAAAAAGTTGATTTCTCAGTGAATAGAATGCTTTCACATAAATGTCGTTTCCATATCAATTGTACTCAAAAGTCCTGACTGCAAACCTAATAGAAACAGCTTTGGTTAACTTTCGACATGACTATGAGTAGTTTGAAAGTTGTTTCATGGCTGTACACATCAACACAAAAAAGTTGTTATCTCAGTGCATGCAATGCTTAGACAATACAAATAGTATACATTTCAATTTTACACCAAAGCACTTACTGCAAACCTAATGGAAACACTTTAGGTTAACTTCCCACATGATTCTGAGATGTCTGAAAGTTGTTTCATGCCTGTGCACATAAAGACAAAAAAGTTGATTTCTCAGTGAATGGAATGCTTTGACATAAATGTAGTTTCCATTTCAATTGTACTCAAAAGTCCTGACTGCAAACCTAATGGAAACAGCTTTGGGTAACTTTCCACATGATTATGAGTAGTTTGAAAGTTGTTTCATGGCTGTACACATCAACACAAAAAAGTTGTTATCTCAGTGCATGCAATGCTTAGACAATACAAATAGTATACATTTCAATTTTACATCAAAGCACTTACGGCAAACCTAATCGAAACACTTTAGGTTAACTTCCCACAGGATTCTGAGATGTATGAAAGTTGTTTCATACCTGTGCACATAAAGACAAAAAAGTTGATTTCTAAGTGAATAGAATGCTTTGACATAAATGTAGTTTCCATTTCAATTGTACTCAAAAATCCTGACGGCAAACCTAATGGAAACACCTTAGGTGAACTTTCCACGTGATTATGAGCAGTTTGAAAGTTGTTTCGTGGCTGTACACATCAACACAAAAAAGTTGTTATCTCAGTGCATGTAATGCTTAGACAATACAAATAGTATACATTTCAATTTTACACCAAAGCACTTACTGCAAACCTAATGGAAACACCTTAGGTTAACTTCCCACATTATTCTGAGATGTCTGAAAGTTGTTTCATACTTGTGCACATAAAGGCAAAAAAGTTGATTTCTCAGTGAATACAATGCTTTGACATAAATGTAGTTTCCATTTCAATTGCACTCAAAAGTCCTGACTGCAAACCTAATGGAAACAGCTTAGGTTAACTTTCCACATGATTATTAGTAGTTTGAAAGTTGTTTCATGGCTGTACACTTCAACACAAAAAAGTTGTTATCTCAGTGCATGTAATGCTTAGACAATACAAATAGTATACATTTGAATTTTACACCAAAGCACTTACTGCAAACCTAATGGAAATACCTTAGGTTAACTTCCCACATTATTCTGAGATGTCTGAAAGTTGTTTCATACCTGTGCACATAAAGACAAAAAAGTTGATTTCTCAGTGAATAGAATGCTTTCACATAAATGTCGTTTCCATATCAATTGTACTCAAAAGTCCTGACTGCAAACCTAATAAAAACAGCTTTGGTTAACTTTCGACATGACTATGAGTAGTTTGAAAGTTGTTTCATGGCTGTACACATCAACACAAAAAAGTTGTTATCTCAGTGCATGCAATGCTTAGACAATACAAATAGTATACATTTCAATTTTACACCAAAGCACTTACTGCAAACCTAATGTAAACACTTTAGGTTAACTTCCCACATGATTCTGAGATGTCTGAAAGTTGTTTCATACCTGTGCACATAAAGACAAAAAAGTTGATTTCTCAGTGAATAGAATGCTTTGACATAAATGTAGTTTCCATTTCAATTGTACTCAAAAGTCCTGACTGCAAACCTAATGCAAAACACCTTAGGTTAACTTTCCACGTGATTATGAGTAGCTTGAAAGTTGTTTCATGGCTGTACACATCTACACAAAAAAGTTGCTATCTCAGTGCATACAATGCTTAGACAATACAAATAGTATACAATTCAATTTTACACCAAAGCACTTACTGCAAACCTAATGGAAACACTTTAGGTTAACTTCCCACATGATTATGAGATGTCTGAAAGTTGTTTCATACTTGTGCACATAAAGGCAAAAAAGTTGATTTCTCAGTGAATAGAATGCTTTGACATAAATGTAGTTTCCATTTCAATTGTACTCAAAAGTCCTGACTGCAAACCTAATAGAAACAGCTTTGGTTAACTTTCGACATGACTATGAGTAGTTTGAAAGTTGTTTCATGGCTGTACACATCAACACAAAAAAGTTGTTATCTCAGTGCATGCAATGCTTAGACAATACAAATAGTATACATTTCAATTTTACACCAAAGCACTTACTGCAAACCTAATGGAAACACTTTAGGTTAACTTCCCACATGATTCTGAGATGTCTGAAAGTTGTTTCATGCCTGTGCACATAAAGACAAAAAAGTTGATTTCTCAGTGAATGGAATGCTTTGACATAAATGTAGTTTCCATTTCAATTGTACTCAAAAGTCCTGACTGCAAACCTAATGGAAACAGCTTTGGGTAACTTTCCACATGATTATGAGTAGTTTGAAAGTTGTTTCATGGCGGTACACATCAACACAAAATAGTTGTTATCTCAGTGCATGCAATGCTTAGACAATACAAATAGTATACATTTCAATTTTACATCAAAGCACTTACGGCAAACCTAATCGAAACACTTTAGGTTAACTTCCCACAGGATTCTGAGATGTATGAAAGTTGTTTCATACCTGTGCACATAAAGACAAAAAAGTTGATTTCTAAGTGAATAGAATGCTTTCACATAAATGTAGTTTCCATTTCAATTGTACTCAAAAATCCTGACGGCAAACCTAATGGAAACACCTTAGGTGAACTTTCCACGTGATTATGAGCAGTTTGAAAGTTGTTTCGTGGCTGTACACATCAACACAAAAAAGTTGTTATCTCAGTGCATGTAATGCTTAGACAATACAAATAGTATACATTTCAATTTTACACCAAAGCACTTACAGCAAACCTAATGGAAACACCTTAGGTTAACTTCCCACATTATTCTGAGATGTCTGAAAGTTCTTTCATACTTGTGCACATAAAGGCAAAAAAGTTGATTTCTCAGTGAATAGAATGCTTTGACATAAATGTAGTTTCCATTTCAATTGCACTCAAAAGTCCTGACTGCAAACCTAATGGAAACAGCTTAGGTTAACTTTCCACATGATTATTAGTAGTTTGAAAGTTGTTTCATGGCTGTACACTTCAACACAAAAAAGTTGTTATCTCAGTGCATGCAATGCTTAGACAATACAAATAGTATACATTTCAATTTTACACCAAAGCACTTCCTGCAAACCTAATGGAAACAACTTAGATTAACTTCCCACATGATTTTGAGATGTCTGAAAGTTGTTTCATACCTGTGCACATAAAGACAAAAAAGTTGATTTCTCAGTGAATGGAATGCTTTGACATAAATGTAGTTTCCATTTCAATTGTACTCAAAGGTCCTGACTGCAAACCTAATGGAAACAGCTTAGGTTAACTTTCGACATGACTATGAGTAGTTTGAAAGTTGTTTCATGGCTGTACACATCAACACAAAAAAGTTGTTATCTCAGTGCATGCAATGCTTAGACAATACAAATAGTATACATTTCAATTTTACACCAAAGCACTTACTGCAAACCTAATGGAAACACTTTAGGTTATCTTCCCACATGATTCTGAGATGTCTGAAAGTTGTTTCATGCCTGTGCACATAAAGACAAAAAAGTTGATTTCTCAGTGAATAGAATGCTTTGCCATAAATGTAGTTTCCATTTCAATTGTACTCAAAAGTCCTGACTGCAAACCTAATGGAAACAGCTTAGGTTAACTTTCCACATGATTATGAGTAGTTTGAAAGTTGTTTCATGGCTGTACACATCAACACAAAAAAGTTGTTATCTCAGTGCATGCAATGCTTAGACAATACAAATAGTATACATTTCAATTTTACATCAAAGCACTTACGGCAAACCTAATCGAAACACTTTAGGTTAACTTCCCACAGGATTCTGAGATGTATGAAAGTTGTTTCATACCTGTGCACATAAAGACAAAAAAGTTGATTTCTAAGTGAATAGAATGCTTTGACATAAATGTAGTTTCCATTTGAATTGTACTCAAAAGTCCTGACTGCAAACCTAATGGAAACACCTTAGGTTAACTTTCCACATGATTATTAGTAGTTTGAAAGTTGTTTCATGGCTGTACACTTCAACACAAAAAAGTTGTTATCTCAGTGCATGCAATGCTTAGACAATACAAATAGTATACATTTCAATTTTACACCAAAGCACTTACTGCAAACCTAATGGAAACAACTTAGATTAACTTCCCACATGATTCTGAGATGTCTGAAAGTTGTTTCATACCTGTGCACATAAAGACAAAAAAGTTGATTTCTCAGTGAATAGAATGCTTTGACATAACTGTAGTTTCCATTTCGATTGTACTCAAAAGTCCTGACTGCAAACCTAATGGAAGCACCTCAGGTTAGCTTTCCACGTGATTATGAGTAGTTTGAAAGTTGTTTCATGGCTGTACACATCAACACAAAAAAGTTGTTATCTCAGTGCATGCAATGCTTGGAGAATACAAGTAGTATACATTTCAATTTTACACCAAAGGACTTACTACAAAACTAATGGAAACAACTTAGATTAACTTCCCACATGACTCTGAGGTGTCTGAAAGTTGTTTCATACCTGTGCACATAAAGACAAAAAAGTTGATTTCTCAGTCAATGGAATGCTTTGACATAAATGTACTTTCCATTTCAATTGTACTCAAAAGTCCTGACTGCAAACCTAATGGAAACACCTTAGGTTAACTTTCCACATGATTATGAGTAGTTTAAAAGTTGTTTCATGGCTGTACACATCAACACAAAAATGTTGTTATCTCAGTGCATGCAATGCTTAGACAATACAAATAGTATACATTTCAATTTTACTCCAAAGCACTTACTGCAAACCTAATGTAAACACTTCAGGTTAACTTCCCACATGATTCTGAGATGTCTGAAAGTTGTTTCATACCTGTGCACATAAAGACAAAAAAGGTGATTTCTCAGTGAATAGAATGCTTTCACATAAATGCAGTTTCCATTTGAATTGTACTCAAAAGTCCTGACGGCAAACCTAATGGAAACACCTTAGGTGAACTTTCCACGTGATTATGAGCAGTTTGAAAGTTGTTTCGTGGCTGTACACATCAACACAAAAAAGTTGTTATCTCAGTGCATGTAATGCTTAGACAATACAAATAGTATACATTTGAATTTTACACCAAAGCACTTACTGCAAACCTAATGGAAATACCTTAGGTTAACTTCCCACATTATTCTGAGATGTCTGAAAGTTGTTTCATACCTGTGCACATAAAGACAAAAAAGTTGATTTCTCAGTGAATAGAATGCTTTGACATAAATGTCGTTTCCATATCAATTCTACTCAAAAGTCCTGACTGCAAACCTAATAGAAACAGCTTTGGTTAACTTTCGACATGACTATGAGTAGTTTGAAAGTTGTTTCATGGCTGTACACATCAACACAAAAAAGTTGTTATCTCAGTGCATGCAATGCTTAGACAATACAAATAGTATACATTTCAATTTTACACCAAAGCACTTACTGCAAACCTAATGTAAACACTTTAGGTTAACTTCCCACATGATTCTGAGATGTCTGAAAGTTGTTTCATACCTGTGCACATAAAGACAAAAAAGTTGATTTCTCAGTGAATAGAATGCTTTGACATAAATGTAGTTTCCATTTCAATTGTACTCAAAAGTCCTGACTGCAAACCTAATGCAAAACACCTTATGTTAACTTTCCACGTGATTATGAGTAGCTTGAAAGTTGTTTCATGGCTGTACACATCTACACAAAAAAGTTGCTATCTCAGTGCATACAATGCTTAGACAATACAAATAGTATACATTTCAATTTTACACCAAAGCACTTACTGCAAACCTAATGGAAACACTTTAGGTTAACTTCCCACATGATTCTGAGATGTCTGAAAGTTGTTTCATGCCTGTGCACATAAAGACAAAAAAGTTGATTTCTCAGTGAATAGAATGCTTTGCCATAAATGTACTTTCCATTTCAATTGTACTCAAAAGTCCTGACTGCAAACCTAATGGAAACACCTTAGGTTAACTTTCCACATGATTATGAGTAGTTTGAAAGTTGTTTCATGGCTGTACACATCAACACAAAAATGTTGTTATCTCAGTGCATGCAATGCTTAGACAATACAAATAGTATACATTTCAATTTTACTCCAAAGCACTTACTGCAAACCTAATGTAAACACTTCAGGTTAACTTCCCACATGATTCTGAGATGTCTGAAAGTTGTTTCATACCTGTGCACATAAAGACAAAAAAGGTGATTTCTCAGTGAATAGAATGCTTTCACATAAATGCAGTTTCCATTTGAATTGTACTCAAAAGTCCTGACGGCAAACCTAATGGAAACACCTTAGGTGAACTTTCCACGTGATTATGAGCAGTTTGAAAGTTGTTTCGTGGCTGTACACATCAACACAAAAAAGTTGTTATCTCAGTGCATGTAATGCTTAGACAATACAAATAGTATACATTTGAATTTTACACCAAAGCACTTACTGCAAACCTAATGGAAATACCTTAGGTTAACTTCCCACATTATTCTGAGATGTCTGAAAGTTGTTTCATACCTGTGCACATAAAGACAAAAAAGTTGATTTCTCAGTGAATAGAATGCTTTCACATAAATGTCGTTTCCATATCAATTGTACTCAAAAGTCCTGACTGCAAACCTAATAGAAACAGCTTTGGTTAACTTTCGACATGACTATGAGTAGTTTGAAAGTTGTTTCATGGCTGTACACATCAACACAAAAAAGTTGTTATCTCAGTGCATGCAATGCTTAGACAATACAAATAGTATACATTTCAATTTTACACCAAAGCACTTACTGCAAACCTAATGGAAACACTTTAGGTTAACTTCCCACATGATTCTGAGATGTCTGAAAGTTGTTTCATGCCTGTGCACATAAAGACAAAAAAGTTGATTTCTCAGTGAATGGAATGCTTTGACATAAATGTAGTTTCCATTTCAATTGTACTCAAAAGTCCTGACTGCAAACCTAATGGAAACAGCTTTGGGTAACTTTCCACATGATTATGAGTAGTTTGAAAGTTGTTTCATGGCTGTACACATCAACACAAAAAAGTTGTTATCTCAGTGCATGCAATGCTTAGACAATACAAATAGTATACATTTCAATTTTACATCAAAGCACTTACGGCAAACCTAATCGAAACACTTTAGGTTAACTTCCCACAGGATTCTGAGATGTATGAAAGTTGTTTCATACCTGTGCACATAAAGACAAAAAAGTTGATTTCTAAGTGAATAGAATGCTTTGACATAAATGTAGTTTCCATTTCAATTGTACTCAAAAATCCTGACGGCAAACCTAATGGAAACACCTTAGGTGAACTTTCCACGTGATTATGAGCAGTTTGAAAGTTGTTTCGTGGCTGTACACATCAACACAAAAAAGTTGTTATCTCAGTGCATGTAATGCTTAGACAATACAAATAGTATACATTTCAATTTTACACCAAAGCACTTACTGCAAACCTAATGGAAACACCTTAGGTTAACTTCCCACATTATTCTGAGATGTCTGAAAGTTGTTTCATACTTGTGCACATAAAGGCAAAAAAGTTGATTTCTCAGTGAATAGAATGCTTTGACATAAATGTAGTTTCCATTTCAATTGCACTCAAAAGTCCTGACTGCAAACCTAATGGAAACAGCTTAGGTTAACTTTCCACATGATTATTAGTAGTTTGAAAGTTGTTTCATGGCTGTACACTTCAACACAAAAAAGTTGTTATCTCAGTGCATGTAATGCTTAGACAATACAAATAGTATACATTTGAATTTTACACCAAAGCACTTACTGCAAACCTAATGGAAATACCTTAGGTTAACTTCCCACATTATTCTGAGATGTCTGAAAGTTGTTTCATACCTGTGCACATAAAGACAAAAAAGTTGATTTCTCAGTGAATAGAATGCTTTCACATAAATGTCGTTTCCATATCAATTGTACTCAAAAGTCCTGACTGCAAACCTAATAGAAACAGCTTTGGTTAACTTTCGACATGACTATGAGTAGTTTGAAAGTTGTTTCATGGCTGTACACATCAACACAAAAAAGTTGTTATCTCAGTGCATGCAATGCTTAGACAATACAAATAGTATACATTTCAATTTTACACCAAAGCACTTACTGCAAACCTAATGTAAACACTTTAGGTTAACTTCCCACATGATTCTGAGATGTCTGAAAGTTGTTTCATACCTGTGCACATAAAGACAAAAAAGTTGATTTCTCAGTGAATAGAATGCTTTGACATAAATGTAGTTTCCATTTCAATTGTACTCAAAAGTCCTGACTGCAAACCTAATGCAAAACACCTTAGGTTAACTTTCCACGTGATTATGAGTAGCTTGAAAGTTGTTTCATGGCTGTACACATCTACACAAAAAAGTTGCTATCTCAGTGCATACAATGCTTAGACAATACAAATAGTATACAATTCAATTTTACACCAAAGCACTTACTGCAAACCTAATGGAAACACTTTAGGTTAACTTCCCACATGATTCTGAGATGTCTGAAAGTTGTTTCATACTTGTGCACATAAAGGCAAAAAAGTTGATTTCTCAGTGAATAGAATGCTTTGACATAAATGTAGTTTCCATTTCAATTGTACTCAAAAGTCCTGACTGCAAACCTAATAGAAACAGCTTTGGTTAACTTTCGACATGACTATGAGTAGTTTGAAAGTTGTTTCATGGCTGTACACATCAACACAAAAAAGTTGTTATCTCAGTGCATGCAATGCTTAGACAATACAAATAGTATACATTTCAATTTTACACCAAAGCACTTACTGCAAACCTAATGGAAACACTTTAGGTTAACTTCCCACATGATTCTGAGATGTCTGAAAGTTGTTTCATGCCTGTGCACATAAAGACAAAAAAGTTGATTTCTCAGTGAATGGAATGCTTTGACATAAATGTAGTTTCCATTTCAATTGTACTCAAAAGTCCTGACTGCAAACCTAATGGAAACAGCTTTGGGTAACTTTCCACATGATTATGAGTAGTTTGAAAGTTGTTTCATGGCTGTACACATCAACACAAAAAAGTTGTTATCTCAGTGCATGCAATGCTTAGACAATACAAATAGTATACATTTCAATTTTACATCAAAGCACTTACGGCAAACCTAATCGAAACACTTTAGGTTAACTTCCCACAGGATTCTGAGATGTATGAAAGTTGTTTCATACCTGTGCACATAAAGACAAAAAAGTTGATTTCTAAGTGAATAGAATGCTTTCACATAAATGTAGTTTCCATTTCAATTGTACTCAAAAATCCTGACGGCAAACCTAATGGAAACACCTTAGGTGAACTTTCCACGTGATTATGAGCAGTTTGAAAGTTGTTTCGTGGCTGTACACATCAACACAAAAAAGTTGTTATCTCAGTGCATGTAATGCTTAGACAATACAAATAGTATACATTTCAATTTTACACCAAAGCACTTACAGCAAACCTAATGGAAACACCTTAGGTTAACTTCCCACATTATTCTGAGATGTCTGAAAGTTCTTTCATACTTGTGCACATAAAGGCAAAAAAGTTGATTTCTCAGTGAATAGAATGCTTTGACATAAATGTAGTTTCCATTTCAATTGCACTCAAAAGTCCTGACTGCAAACCTAATGGAAACAGCTTAGGTTAACTTTCCACATGATTATTAGTAGTTTGAAAGTTGTTTCATGGCTGTACACTTCAACACAAAAAAGTTGTTATCTCAGTGCATGCAATGCTTAGACAATACAAATAGTATACATTTCAATTTTACACCAAAGCACTTCCTGCAAACCTAATGGAAACAACTTAGATTAACTTCCCACATGATTTTGAGATGTCTGAAAGTTGTTTCATACCTGTGCACATAAAGACAAAAAAGTTGATTTCTCAGTGAATGGAATGCTTTGACATAAATGTAGTTTCCATTTCAATTGTACTCAAAGGTCCTGACTGCAAACCTAATGGAAACAGCTTAGGTTAACTTTCGACATGACTATGAGTAGTTTGAAAGTTGTTTCATGGCTGTACACATCAACACAAAAAAGTTGTTATCTCAGTGCATGCAATGCTTAGACAATACAAATAGTATACATTTCAATTTTACACCAAAGCACTTACTGCAAACCTAATGGAAACACTTTAGGTTATCTTCCCACATGATTCTGAGATGTCTGAAAGTTGTTTCATGCCTGTGCACATAAAGACAAAAAAGTTGATTTCTCAGTGAATAGAATGCTTTGCCATAAATGTAGTTTCCATTTCAATTGTACTCAAAAGTCCTGACTGCAAACCTAATGGAAACAGCTTAGGTTAACTTTCCACATGATTATGAGTAGTTTGAAAGTTGTTTCATGGCTGTACACATCAACACAAAAAAGTTGTTATCTCAGTGCATGCAATGCTTAGACAATACAAATAGTATACATTTCAATTTTACATCAAAGCACTTACGGCAAACCTAATCGAAACACTTTAGGTTAACTTCCCACAGGATTCTGAGATGTATGAAAGTTGTTTCATACCTGTGCACATAAAGACAAAAAAGTTGATTTCTAAGTGAATAGAATGCTTTGACATAAATGTAGTTTCCATTTGAATTGTACTCAAAAGTCCTGACTGCAAACCTAATGGAAACACCTTAGGTTAACTTTCCACATGATTATTAGTAGTTTGAAAGTTGTTTCATGGCTGTACACTTCAACACAAAAAAGTTGTTATCTCAGTGCATGCAATGCTTAGACAATACAAATAGTATACATTTCAATTTTACACCAAAGCACTTACTGCAAACCTAATGGAAACAACTTAGATTAACTTCCCACATGATTCTGAGATGTCTGAAAGTTGTTTCATACCTGTGCACATAAAGACAAAAAAGTTGATTTCTCAGTGAATAGAATGCTTTGACATAACTGTAGTTTCCATTTCGATTGTACTCAAAAGTCCTGACTGCAAACCTAATGGAAGCACCTCAGGTTAGCTTTCCACGTGATTATGAGTAGTTTGAAAGTTGTTTCATGGCTGTACACATCAACACAAAAAAGTTGTTATCTCAGTGCATGCAATGCTTGGAGAATACAAGTAGTATACATTTCAATTTTACACCAAAGGACTTACTACAAAACTAATGGAAACAACTTAGATTAACTTCCCACATGACTCTGAGGTGTCTGAAAGTTGTTTCATACCTGTGCACATAAAGACAAAAAAGTTGATTTCTCAGTCAATGGAATGCTTTGACATAAATGTACTTTCCATTTCAATTGTACTCAAAAGTCCTGACTGCAAACCTAATGGAAACACCTTAGGTTAACTTTCCACATGATTATGAGTAGTTTAAAAGTTGTTTCATGGCTGTACACATCAACACAAAAATGTTGTTATCTCAGTGCATGCAATGCTTAGACAATACAAATAGTATACATTTCAATTTTACTCCAAAGCACTTACTGCAAACCTAATGTAAACACTTCAGGTTAACTTCCCACATGATTCTGAGATGTCTGAAAGTTGTTTCATACCTGTGCACATAAAGACAAAAAAGGTGATTTCTCAGTGAATAGAATGCTTTCACATAAATGCAGTTTCCATTTGAATTGTACTCAAAAGTCCTGACGGCAAACCTAATGGAAACACCTTAGGTGAACTTTCCACGTGATTATGAGCAGTTTGAAAGTTGTTTCGTGGCTGTACACATCAACACAAAAAAGTTGTTATCTCAGTGCATGTAATGCTTAGACAATACAAATAGTATACATTTGAATTTTACACCAAAGCACTTACTGCAAACCTAATGGAAATACCTTAGGTTAACTTCCCACATTATTCTGAGATGTCTGAAAGTTGTTTCATACCTGTGCACATAAAGACAAAAAAGTTGATTTCTCAGTGAATAGAATGCTTTGACATAAATGTCGTTTCCATATCAATTCTACTCAAAAGTCCTGACTGCAAACCTAATAGAAACAGCTTTGGTTAACTTTCGACATGACTATGAGTAGTTTGAAAGTTGTTTCATGGCTGTACACATCAACACAAAAAAGTTGTTATCTCAGTGCATGCAATGCTTAGACAATACAAATAGTATACATTTCAATTTTACACCAAAGCACTTACTGCAAACCTAATGTAAACACTTTAGGTTAACTTCCCACATGATTCTGAGATGTCTGAAAGTTGTTTCATACCTGTGCACATAAAGACAAAAAAGTTGATTTCTCAGTGAATAGAATGCTTTGACATAAATGTAGTTTCCATTTCAATTGTACTCAAAAGTCCTGACTGCAAACCTAATGCAAAACACCTTATGTTAACTTTCCACGTGATTATGAGTAGCTTGAAAGTTGTTTCATGGCTGTACACATCTACACAAAAAAGTTGCTATCTCAGTGCATACAATGCTTAGACAATACAAATAGTATACATTTCAATTTTACACCAAAGCACTTACTGCAAACCTAATGGAAACACTTTAGGTTAACTTCCCACATGATTCTGAGATGTCTGAAAGTTGTTTCATGCCTGTGCACATAAAGACAAAAAAGTTGATTTCTCAGTGAATAGAATGCTTTGCCATAAATGTACTTTCCATTTCAATTGTACTCAAAAGTCCTGACTGCAAACCTAATGGAAACACCTTAGGTTAACTTTCCACATGATTATGAGTAGTTTGAAAGTTGTTTCATGGCTGTACACATCAACACAAAAATGTTGTTATCTCAGTGCATGCAATGCTTAGACAATACAAATAGTATACATTTCAATTTTACACCAAAGCACTTACTGCAAACCTAATGGAAACACTTTAGGTTAACTTCCCACATGATTCTGAGATGTCTGAAAGTTGTTTCATGCCTGTGCACATAAAGACAAAAAAGTTGATTTCTCAGTGAATGGAATGCTTTGACATAAATGTAGTTTCCATTTCAATTGTACTCAAAAGTCCTGACTGCAAACCTAATGGAAACAGCTTTGGGTAACTTTCCACATGATTATGAGTAGTTTGAAAGTTGTTTCATGGCTGTACACATCAACACAAAAAAGTTGTTATCTCAGTGCATGCAATGCTTAGACAATACAAATAGTATACATTTCAATTTTACATCAAAGCACTTACGGCAAACCTAATCGAAACACTTTTGGTTAACTTCCCACAGGATTCTGAGATGTATGAAAGTTGTTTCATACCTGTGCACATAAAGACAAAAAAGTTGATTTCTAAGTGAATAGAATGCTTTGACATAAATGTAGTTTCCATTTCAATTGTACTCAAAAATCCTGACGGCAAACCTAATGGAAACACCTTAGGTGAACTTTCCACGTGATTATGAGCAGTTTGAAAGTTGTTTCGTGGCTGTACACATCAACACAAAAAAGTTGTTATCTCAGTGCATGTAATGCTTAGACAATACAAATAGTATACATTTCAATTTTACACCAAAGCACTTACTGCAAACCTAATGGAAACACCTTAGGTTAACTTCCCACATTATTCTGAGATGTCTGAAAGTTGTTTCATACTTGTGCACATAAAGGCAAAAAAGTTGATTTCTCAGTGAATAGAATGCTTTGACATAAATGTAGTTTCCATTTCAATTGCACTCAAAAGTCCTGACTGCAAACCTAATGGAAACAGCTTAGGTTAACTTTCCACATGATTATTAGTAGTTTGAAAGTTGTTTCATGGCTGTACACTTCAACACAAAAAAGTTGTTATCTCAGTGCATGTAATGCTTAGACAATACAAATAGTATACATTTGAATTTTACACCAAAGCACTTACTGCAAACCTAATGGAAATACCTTAGGTTAACTTCCCACATTATTCTGAGATGTCTGAAAGTTGTTTCATACCTGTGCACATAAAGACAAAAAAGTTGATTTCTCAGTGAATAGAATGCTTTCACATAAATGTCGTTTCCATATCAATTGTACTCAAAAGTCCTGACTGCAAACCTAATAGAAACAGCTTTGGTTAACTTTCGACATGACTATGAGTAGTTTGAAAGTTGTTTCATGGCTGTACACATCAACACAAAAAAGTTGTTATCTCAGTGCATGCAATGCTTAGACAATACAAATAGTATACATTTCAATTTTACACCAAAGCACTTACTGCAAACCTAATGTAAACACTTTAGGTTAACTTCCCACATGATTCTGAGATGTCTGAAAGTTGTTTCATACCTGTGCACATAAAGACAAAAAAGTTGATTTCTCAGTGAATAGAATGCTTTGACATAAATGTAGTTTCCATTTCAATTGTACTCAAAAGTCCTGACTGCAAACCTAATGCAAAACACCTTAGGTTAACTTTCCACGTGATTATGAGTAGCTTGAAAGTTGTTTCATGGCTGTACACATCTACACAAAAAAGTTGCTATCTCAGTGCATACAATGCTTAGACAATACAAATAGTATACAATTCAATTTTACACCAAAGCACTTACTGCAAACCTAATGGAAACACTTTAGGTTAACTTCCCACATGATTCTGAGATGTCTGAAAGTTGTTTCATACTTGTGCACATAAAGGCAAAAAAGTTGATTTCTCAGTGAATAGAATGCTTTGACATAAATGTAGTTTCCATTTCAATTGTACTCAAAAGTCCTGACTGCAAACCTAATAGAAACAGCTTTGGTTAACTTTCGACATGACTATGAGTAGTTTGAAAGTTGTTTCATGGCTGTACACATCAACACAAAAAAGTTGTTATCTCAGTGCATGCAATGCTTAGACAATACAAATAGTATACATTTCAATTTTACACCAAAGCACTTACTGCAAACCTAATGGAAACACTTTAGGTTAACTTCCCACATGATTCTGAGATGTCTGAAAGTTGTTTCATGCCTGTGCACATAAAGACAAAAAAGTTGATTTCTCAGTGAATGGAATGCTTTGACATAAATGTAGTTTCCATTTCAATTGTACTCAAAAGTCCTGACTGCAAACCTAATGGAAACAGCTTTGGGTAACTTTCCACATGATTATGAGTAGTTTGAAAGTTGTTTCATGGCTGTACACATCAACACAAAAAAGTTGTTATCTCAGTGCATGCAATGCTTAGACAATACAAATAGTATACATTTCAATTTTACATCAAAGCACTTACGGCAAACCTAATCGAAACACTTTAGGTTAACTTCCCACAGGATTCTGAGATGTATGAAAGTTGTTTCATACCTGTGCACATAAAGACAAAAAAGTTGATTTCTAAGTGAATAGAATGCTTTCACATAAATGTAGTTTCCATTTCAATTGTACTCAAAAATCCTGACGGCAAACCTAATGGAAACACCTTAGGTGAACTTTCCACGTGATTATGAGCAGTTTGAAAGTTGTTTCGTGGCTGTACACTTCAACACAAAAAAGTTGTTATCTCAGTGCATGCAATGCTTAGACAATACAAATAGTATACATTTCAATTTTACACCAAAGCACTTCCTGCAAACCTAATGGAAACAACTTAGATTAACTTCCCACATGATTTTGAGATGTCTGAAAGTTGTTTCATACCTGTGCACATAAAGACAAAAAAGTTGATTTCTCAGTGAATGGAATGCTTTGACATAAATGTAGTTTCCATTTCAATTGTACTCAAAGGTCCTGACTGCAAACCTAATGGAAACAGCTTAGGTTAACTTTCGACATGACTATGAGTAGTTTGAAAGTTGTTTCATGGCTGTACACATCAACACAAAAAAGTTGTTATCTCAGTGCATGCAATGCTTAGACAATACAAATAGTATACATTTCAATTTTACACCAAAGCACTTACTGCAAACCTAATGGAAACACTTTAGGTTATCTTCCCACATGATTCTGAGATGTCTGAAAGTTGTTTCATGCCTGTGCACATAAAGACAAAAAAGTTGATTTCTCAGTGAATAGAATGCTTTGCCATAAATGTAGTTTCCATTTCAATTGCACTCAAAAGTCCTGACTGCAAACCTAATGGAAACACCTTAGGTTAACTGTCCACATGATTATTAGTAGTTTGAAAGTTGTTTCATGGCTGTACACTTCAACACAAAAAAATTGTTATCTCTGTGCATGCAATGCTCAGACAATACAAATAGTATACATTTCAATTTTACACCAAAGCACTTCCTGCAAACCTAATGGAAACAACTTAGATTAACTTCCCACATGATTTTGAGATGTCTGAAAGTTGTTTCATACCTGTGCACATAAAGACAAAAAAGTTGATTTCTAAGTGAATAGAATGCTTTGACATAAATGTAGTTTCCATTTCAATTGTACTCAAAAATCCTGACGGCAAACCTAATGGAAACACCTTAGGTGAACTTTCCACGTGATTATGAGCAGTTTGAAAGTTGTTTCGTGGCTGTACACATCAACACAAAAAAGTTGTTATCTCAGTGCATGTAATGCTTAGACAATACAAATAGTATACATTTCAATTTTACACCAAAGCACTTACTGCAAACCTAATGGAAACACCTTAGGTTAACTTCCCACATTATTCTGAGATGTCTGAAAGTTGTTTCATACTTGTGCACATAAAGGCAAAAAAGTTGATTTCTCAGTGAATAGAATGCTTTGACATAAATGTAGTTTCCATTTCAATTGTACTCAAAAGTCCTGACTGCAAACCTAATAGAAACAGCTTTGGTTAACTTTCGACATGACTATGAGTAGTTTGAAAGTTGTTTCATGGCTGTACACATCCACACAAAAAAGTTGTTATCTCAGTGCATGCAATGCTTAGACAATACAAATAGTATACATTTCAATTTTACACCAAAGCACTTACTGCAAACCTAATGTAAACACTTTAGGTTAACTTCCCACATGATTCTGAGATGTCTGAAAGTTGTTTCATACCTGTGCACATAAAGACAAAAAAGTTGATTTCTCAGTGAACAGAATGCTTTCACATAAATGTCGTTTCCATTTCAATTGTACTCAAAAGTCCTGACTGCAAACCTAATGGAAACAGCTTAGGTTAACTTTCCACATGATTATGAGTAGTTTGAAAGTTGTTTCATGGCTGTACACATCAACACAAAAAAGTTGTTATCTCAGTGCATGCAATGCTTAGACAATACAAATAGTATACATTTCAATTTTACATCAAAGCACTTACGGCAAACCTAATCGAAACACTTTAGGTTAACTTCCCACAGGATTCTGAGATGTATGAAAGTTGTTTCATACCTGTGCACATAAAGACAAAAAAGTTGATTTCTAAGTGAATAGAATGCTTTGACATAAATGTAGTTTCCATTTGAATTGTACTCAAAAGTCCTGACTGCAAACCTAATGGAAACACCTTAGGTTAACTTTCCACATGATTATTAGTAGTTTGAAAGTTGTTTCATGGCTGTACACTTCAACACAAAAAAGTTGTTATCTCAGTGCATGCAATGCTTAGACAATACAAATAGTATACATTTCAATTTTACACCAAAGCACTTACTGCAAACCTAATGGAAACAACTTAGATTAACTTCCCACATGATTCTGAGATGTCTGAAAGTTGTTTCATACCTGTGCACATAAAGACAAAAAAGTTGATTTCTCAGTGAATAGAATCCTTTGACATAACTGTAGTTTCCATTTCGATTGTACTCAAAAGTCCTGACTGCAAACCTAATGGAAGCACCTCAGGTTAGCTTTCCACGTGATTATGAGTAGTTTGAAAGTTGTTTCATGGCTGTACACATCAACACAAAAAAGTTGTTATCTCAGTGCATGCAATGCTTGGAGAATACAAGTAGTATACATTTCAATTTTACACCAAAGGACTTACTACAAAACTAATGGAAACAACTTAGATTAACTTCCCACATGACTCTGAGGTGTCTGAAAGTTGTTTCATACCTGTGCACATAAAGACAAAAAAGTTGATTTCTCAGTCAATGGAATGCTTTGACATAAATGTACTTTCCATTTCAATTGTACTCAAAAGTCCTGACTGCAAACCTAATGGAAACACCTTAGGTTAACTTTCCACATGATTATGAGTAGTTTAAAAGTTGTTTCATGGCTGTACACATCAACACAAAAATGTTGTTATCTCAGTGCATGCAATGCTTAGACAATACAAATAGTATACATTTCAATTTTACTCCAAAGCACTTACTGCAAACCTAATGTAAACACTTCAGGTTAACTTCCCACATGATTCTGAGATGTCTGAAAGTTGTTTCATACCTGTGCACATAAAGACAAAAAAGGTGATTTCTCAGTGAATAGAATGCTTTCACATAAATGCAGTTTCCATTTGAATTGTACTCAAAAGTCCTGACGACAAACCTAATGGAAACACCTTAGGTGAACTTTCCACGTGATTATGAGCAGTTTGAAAGTTGTTTCGTGGCTGTACACATCAACACAAAAAAGTTGTTATCTCAGTGCATGTAATGCTTAGACAATACAAATAGTATACATTTGAATTTTACACCAAAGCACTTACTGCAAACCTAATGGAAATACCTTAGGTTAACTTCCCACATTATTCTGAGATGTCTGAAAGTTGTTTCATACCTGTGCACATAAAGACAAAAAAGTTGATTTCTCAGTGAATAGAATGCTTTGACATAAATGTCGTTTCCATATCAATTCTGCTCAAAAGTCCTGACTGCAAACGTAATAGAAACAGCTTTGGTTAACTTTCGACATGACTATGAGTAGTTTGAAAGTTGTTTCATGGCTGTACACATCAACACAAAAAAGTTGTTATCTCACTGCATGCAATGCTTAGACAATACAAATAGTATACATTTCAATTTTACACCAAAGCACTTACTGCAAACCTAATGTAAACACTTTAGGTTAACTTCCCACATGATTCTGAGATGTCTGAAAGTTGTTTCATACCTGTGCACATAAAGACAAAAAAGTTGATTTCTCAGTGAATAGAATGCTTTGACATAAATGTAGTTTCCATTTCAATTGTACTCAAAAGTCCTGACTGCAAACCTAATGCAAAACACCTTATGTTAACTTTCCACGTGATTATGAGTAGCTTGAAAGTTGTTTCATGGTTGTACACATCTACACAAAAAAGTTGCTATCTCAGTGCATACAATGCTTAGACAATACAAATAGTATACATTTCAATTTTACACCAAAGCACTTACTGCAAACCTAATGGAAACACTTTAGGTTAACTTCCCACATGATTCTGAGATGTCTGAAAGTTGTTTCATGCCTGTGCACATAAAGACAAAAAAGTTGATTTCTCAGTGAATAGAATGCTTTGCCATAAATGTACTTTCCATTTCAATTGTACTCAAAAGTCCTGACTGCAAACCTAATGGAAACACCTTAGGTTAACTTTCCACATGATTATGAGTAGTTTGAAAGTTGTTTCATGGCTGTACACATCAACACAAAAATGTTGTTATCTCAGTGCATGCAATGCTTAGACAATACAAATAGTATACATTTCAATTTTACTCCAAAGCACTTACTGCAAACCTAATGTAAACGCTTCAGGTTAACTTCCCACATGATTCTGAGATGTCTGAAAGTTGTTTCATACCTGTGCACATAAAGACAAAAAAGGTGATTTCTCAGTGAATAGAATGCTTTCACATAAATGCAGTTTCCATTTGAATTGTACTCAAAAGTCCTGACGGCAAACCTAATGGAAACACCTTAGGTGAACTTTCCACGTGATTATGAGCAGTTTGAAAGTTGTTTCGTGGCTGTACACATCAACACAAAAAAGTTGTTATCTCAGTGCATGTAATGCTTAGACAATACAAATAGTATACATTTGAATTTTACACCAAAGCACTTACTGCAAACCTAATGGAAATACCTTAGGTTAACTTCCCACATTATTCTGAGATGTCTGAAAGTTGTTTCATACCTGTGCACATAAAGACAAAAAAGTTGATTTCTCAGTGAATAGAATGCTTTCACATAAATGTCGTTTCCATATCAATTGTACTCAAAAGTCCTGACTGCAAACCTAATAGAAACAGCTTTGGTTAACTTTCGACATGACTATGAGTAGTTTGAAAGTTGTTTCATGGCTGTACACATCAACACAAAAAAGTTGTTATCTCAGTGCATGCAATGCTTAGACAATACAAATAGTATACATTTCAATTTTACACCAAAGCACTTACTGCAAACCTAATGGAAACACTTTAGGTTAACTTCCCACATGATTCTGAGATGTCTGAAAGTTGTTTCATGCCTGTGCACATAAAGACAAAAAAGTTGATTTCTCAGTGAATGGAATGCTTTGACATAAATGTAGTTTCCATTTCAATTGTACTCAAAAGTCCTGACTGCAAACCTAATGGAAACAGCTTTGGGTAACTTTCCACATGATTATGAGTAGTTTGAAAGTTGTTTCATGGCTGTACACATCAACACAAAAAAGTTGTTATCTCAGTGCATGCAATGCTTAGACAATACAAATAGTATACATTTCAATTTTACATCAAAGCACTTACGGCAAACCTAATCGAAACACTTTAGGTTAACTTCCCACAGGATTCTGAGATGTATGAAAGTTGTTTCATACCTGTGCACATAAAGACAAAAAAGTTGATTTCTAAGTGAATAGAATGCTTTGACATAAATGTAGTTTCCATTTCAATTGTACTCAAAAATCCTGACGGCAAACCTAATGGAAACACCTTAGGTGAACTTTCCACGTGATTATGAGCAGTTTGAAAGTTGTTTCGTGGCTGTACACATCAACACAAAAAAGTTGTTATCTCAGTGCATGTAATGCTTAGACAATACAAATAGTATACATTTCAATTTTACACCAAAGCACTTACTGCAAACCTAATGGAAACACCTTAGGTTAACTTCCCACATTATTCTGAGATGTCTGAAAGTTGTTTCATACTTGTGCACATAAAGGCAAAAAAGTTGATTTCTCAGTGAATAGAATGCTTTGACATAAATGTAGTTTCCATTTCAATTGCACTCAAAAGTCCTGACTGCAAACCTAATGGAAACAGCTTAGGTTAACTTTCCACATGATTATTAGTAGTTTGAAAGTTGTTTCATGGCTGTACACTTCAACACAAAAAAGTTGTTATCTCAGTGCATGCAATGCTTAGACAATACAAATAGTATACATTTCAATTTTACACCAAAGCACTTCCTGCAAACCTAATGGAAACAACTTAGATTAACTTCCCACATGATTTTGAGATGTCTGAAAGTTGTTTCATACCTGTGCACATAAAGACAAAAAAGTTGATTTCTCAGTGAATGGAATGCTTTGACATAAATGTAGTTTCCATTTCAATTGTACTCAAAGGTCCTGACTGCAAACCTAATGGAAACAGCTTTAGTTAACTTTCGACATGACTATGAGTAGTTTGAAAGTTGTTTCATGGCTGTACACATCAACACAAAAAAGTTGTTATCTCAGTGCATGCAATGCTTAGACAATACAAATAGTATACATTTCAATTTTACACCAAAGCACTTACTGCAAACCTAATGGAAACACTTTAGGTTAACTTCCCACATGATTCTGAGATGTCTGAAAGTTGTTTCATGCCTGTGCACATAAAGACAAAAAAGTTGATTTCTCAGTGAATAGAATGCTTTGCCATAAATGTACTTTCCATTTCAATTGTACTCAAAAGTCCTGACTGCAAACCTAATGGAAACACATTAGGTTAACTTTCCACATGATTATGAGTAGTTTGAAAGTTGTTTCATGGCTGTACACATCAACACAAAAATGTTGTTATCTCAGTGCATGCAATGCTTAGACAATACAAATAGTATACATTTCAATTTTACTCCAAAGCACTTACTGCAAACCTAATGTAAACACTTCAGGTTAACTTCCCACATGATTCTGAGATGTCTGAAAGTTGTTTCATACCTGTGCACATAAAGACAAAAAAGGTGATTTCTCAGTGAATAGAATGCTTTCACATAAATGCAGTTTCCATTTGAATTGTACTCAAAAGTCCTGACGGCAAACCTAATGGAAACACCTTAGGTGAACTTTCCACGTGATTATGAGCAGTTTGAAAGTTGTTTCGTGGCTGTACACATCAACACAAAAAAGTTGTTATCTCAGTGCATGTAATGCTTAGACAATACAAAGAGTATACATTTGAATTTTACACCAAAGCACTTACTGCAAACTTAATGGAAATACCTTAGGTTAACTTCCCACATTATTCTGAGATGTCTGAAAGTTGTTTCATACCTGTGCACATAAAGACAAAAAAGTTGATTTCTCAGTGAATAGAATGCTTTCACATAAATGTCGTTTCCATATCAATTCTACTCAAAAGTCCTGACTGCAAACCTAATAGAAACAGCTTTGGTTAACTTTCGACATGACTATGAGTAGTTTGAAAGTTGTTTCATGGCTGTACACATCAACACAAAAAAGTTGTTATCTCAGTGCATGCAATGCTTAGACAATACAAATAGTATACATTTCAATTTTACACCAAAGCACTTACTGCAAACCTAATGTAAACACTTTAGGTTAACTTCCCACATGATTCTGAGATGTCTGAAAGTTGTTTCATACCTGTGCACATAAAGACAAAAAAGTTGATTTCTCAGTGAATAGAATGCTTTGACATAAATGTAGTTTCCATTTCAATTGTACTCAAAAGTCCTGACTGCAAACCTAATGCAAAACACCTTATGTTAACTTTCCACGTGATTATGAGTAGCTTGAAAGTTGTTTCATGGCTGTACACATCTACACAAAAAAGTTGCTATCTCAGTGCATACAATGCTTAGACAATACAAATAGTATACATTTCAATTTTACACCAAAGCACTTACTGCAAACCTAATGGAAACACTTTAGGTTAACTTCCCACATGATTCTGAGATGTCTGAAAGTTGTTTCATACTTGTGCACATAAAGGCAAAAAAGTTGATTTCTCAGTGAATAGAATGCTTTGACATAAATGTAGTTTCCATTTCAATTGCACTCAAAAGTCCTGACTGCAAACCTAATGGAAACAGCTTAGGTTAACTTTCCACATGATTATTAGTAGTTTGAAAGTTGTTTCATGGCTGTACACTTCAACACAAAAAAGTTGTTATCTCAGTGCATGCAATGCTTAGACAATACAAATAGTATACATTTCAATTTTACACCAAAGCACTTCCTGCAAACCTAATGGAAACAACTTAGATTAACTTCCCACATGATTCTGAGATGTCTGAAAGTTGTTTCATGCCTGTGCACATAAAGACAAAAAAGTTGATTTCTCAGTGAATAGAATGCTTTGCCATAAATGTACTTTCCATTTCAATTGTACTCAAAAGTCCTGACTGCAAACCTAATGGAAACACCTTAGGTGAACTTTCCACGTGATTATGAGCAGTTTGAAAGTTGTTTCGTGGCTGTACACATCAACACAAAAAAGTTGTTATCTCAGTGCATGTAATGCTTAGACAATACAAATAGTATACATTTGAATTTTACACCAAAGCACTTACTGCAAACCTAATGGAAATACCTTAGGTTAACTTCCCACATTATTCTGAGATGTCTGAAAGTTGTTTCATACCTGTGCACATAAAGACAAAAAAGTTGATTTCTCAGTGAATAGAATGCTTTCACATAAATGTCGTTTCCATATCAATTGTACTCAAAAGTCCTGACTGCAAACCTAATAGAAACAGCTTTGGTTAACTTTCGACATGACTATGAGTAGTTTGAAAGTTGTTTCATGGCTGTACACATCAACACAAAAAAGTTGTTATCTCAGTGCATGCAATGCTTAGACAATACAAATAGTATACATTTCAATTTTACACCAAAGCACTTACTGCAAACCTAATGTAAACACTTTAGGTTAACTTCCCACATGATTCTGAGATGTCTGAAAGTTGTTTCATACCTGTGCACATAAAGACAAAAAAGTTGATTTCTCAGTGAATAGAATGCTTTGACATAAATGTAGTTTCCATTTCAATTGTACTCAAAAGTCCTGACTGCAAACCTAATGCAAAACACCTTAGGTTAACTTTCCACGTGATTATGAGTAGCTTGAAAGTTGTTTCATGGCTGTACACATCTACACAAAAAAGTTGCTATCTCAGTGCATACAATGCTTAGACAATACAAATAGTATACAATTCAATTTTACACCAAAGCACTTACTGCAAACCTAATGGAAACACTTTAGGTTAACTTCCCACATGATTCTGAGATGTCTGAAAGTTGTTTCATACTTGTGCACATAAAGGCAAAAAAGTTGATTTCTCAGTGAATAGAATGCTTTGACATAAATGTAGTTTCCATTTCAATTGTACTCAAAAGTCCTGACTGCAAACCTAATAGAAACAGCTTTGGTTAACTTTCGACATGACTATGAGTAGTTTGAAAGTTGTTTCATGGCTGTACACATCAACACAAAAAAGTTGTTATCTCAGTGCATGCAATGCTTAGACAATACAAATAGTATACATTTCAATTTTACACCAAAGCACTTACTGCAAACCTAATGGAAACACTTTAGGTTAACTTCCCACATGATTCTGAGATGTCTGAAAGTTGTTTCATGCCTGTGCACATAAAGACAAAAAAGTTGATTTCTCAGTGAATGGAATGCTTTGACATAAATGTAGTTTCCATTTCAATTGTACTCAAAAGTCCTGACTGCAAACCTAATGGAAACAGCTTTGGGTAACTTTCCACATGATTATGAGTAGTTTGAAAGTTGTTTCATGGCTGTACACATCAACACAAAAAAGTTGTTATCTCAGTGCATGCAATGCTTAGACAATACAAATAGTATACATTTCAATTTTACATCAAAGCACTTACGGCAAACCTAATCGAAACACTTTAGGTTAACTTCCCACAGGATTCTGAGATGTATGAAAGTTGTTTCATACCTGTGCACATAAAGACAAAAAAGTTGATTTCTAAGTGAATAGAATGCTTTCACATAAATGTAGTTTCCATTTCAATTGTACTCAAAAATCCTGACGGCAAACCTAATGGAAACACCTTAGGTGAACTTTCCACGTGATTATGAGCAGTTTGAAAGTTGTTTCGTGGCTGTACACATCAACACAAAAAAGTTGTTATCTCAGTGCATGTAATGCTTAGACAATACAAATAGTATACATTTCAATTTTACACCAAAGCACTTACTGCAAACCTAATGGAAACACCTTAGGTTAACTTCCCACATTATTCTGAGATGTCTGAAAGTTCTTTCATACTTGTGCACATAAAGGCAAAAAAGTTGATTTCTCAGTGAATAGAATGCTTTGACATAAATGTAGTTTCCATTTCAATTGCACTCAAAAGTCCTGACTGCAAACCTAATGGAAACAGCTTAGGTTAACTTTCCACATGATTATTAGTAGTTTGAAAGTTGTTTCATGGCTGTACACTTCAACACAAAAAAGTTGTTATCTCAGTGCATGCAATGCTTAGACAATACAAATAGTATACATTTCAATTTTACACCAAAGCACTTCCTGCAAACCTAATGGAAACAACTTAGATTAACTTCCCACATGATTTTGAGATGTCTGAAAGTTGTTTCATACCTGTGCACATAAAGACAAAAAAGTTGATTTCTCAGTGAATGGAATGCTTTGACATAAATGTAGTTTCCATTTCAATTGTACTCAAAGGTCCTGACTGCAAACCTAATGGAAACAGCTTAGGTTAACTTTCGACATGACTATGAGTAGTTTGAAAGTTGTTTCATGGCTGTACACATCAACACAAAAAAGTTGTTATCTCAGTGCATGCAATGCTTAGACAATACAAATAGTATACATTTCAATTTTACACCAAAGCACTTACTGCAAACCTAATGGAAACACTTTAGGTTATCTTCCCACATGATTCTGAGATGTCTGAAAGTTGTTTCATGCCTGTGCACATAAAGACAAAAAAGTTGATTTCTCAGTGAATAGAATGCTTTGCCATAAATGTAGTTTCCATTTCAATTGCACTCAAAAGTCCTGACTGCAAACCTAATGGAAACACCTTAGGTTAACTGTCCACATGATTATTAGTAGTTTGAAAGTTGTTTCATGGCTGTACACTTCAACACAAAAAAGTTGTTATCTCTGTGCATGCAATGCTTAGACAATACAAATAGTATACATTTCAATTTTACACCAAAGCACTTCCTGCAAACCTAATGGAAACAACTTAGATTAACTTCCCACATGATTTTGAGATGTCTGAAAGTTGTTTCATACCTGTGCACATAAAGACAAAAAAGTTGATTTCTAAGTTAATAGAATGCTTTGACATAAATGTAGTTTCCATTTCAATTGTACTCAAAAATCCTGACGGCAAACCTAATGGAAACACCTTAGGTGAACTTTCCACGTGATTATGAGCAGTTTGAAAGTTGTTTCGTGGCTGTACACATCAACACAAAAAAGTTGTTATCTCAGTGCATGTAATGCTTAGACAATACAAATAGTATACATTTCAATTTTACACCAAAGCACTTACTGCAAACCTAATGGAAACACCTTAGGTTAACTTCCCACATTATTCTGAGATGTCTGAAAGTTCTTTCATACTTGTGCACATAAAGGCAAAAAAGTTGATTTCTCAGTGAATAGAATGCTTTGACATAAATGTAGTTTCCATTTCAATTGCACTCAAAAGTCCTGACTGCAAACCTAATGGAAACAGCTTAGGTTAACTTTCCACATGATTATTAGTAGTTTGAAAGTTGTTTCATGGCTGTACACTTCAACACAAAAAAGTTGTTATCTCAGTGCATGCAATGCTTAGACAATACAAATAGTATACATTTCAATTTTACACCAAAGCACTTCCTGCAAACCTAATGGAAACAACTTAGATTAACTTCCCACATGATTTTGAGATGTCTGAAAGTTGTTTCATACCTGTGCACATAAAGACAAAAAAGTTGATTTCTCAGTGAATGGAATGCTTTGACATAAATGTAGTTTCCATTTCAATTGTACTCAAAGGTCCTGACTGCAAACCTAATGGAAACAGCTTAGGTTAACTTTCGACATGACTATGAGTAGTTTGAAAGTTGTTTCATGGCTGTACACATCAACACAAAAAAGTTGTTATCTCAGTGCATGCAATGCTTAGACAATACAAATAGTATACATTTCAATTTTACACCAAAGCACTTACTGCAAACCTAATGGAAACACTTTAGGTTATCTTCCCACATGATTCTGAGATGTCTGAAAGTTGTTTCATGCCTGTGCACATAAAGACAAAAAAGTTGATTTCTCAGTGAATAGAATGCTTTGCCATAAATGTAGTTTCCATTTCAATTGCACTCAAAAGTCCTGACTGCAAACCTAATGGAAACACCTTAGGTTAACTGTCCACATGATTATTAGTAGTTTGAAAGTTGTTTCATGGCTGTACACTTCAACACAAAAAAGTTGTTATCTCTGTGCATGCAATGCTTAGACAATACAAATAGTATACATTTCAATTTTACACCAAAGCACTTCCTGCAAACCTAATGGAAACAACTTAGATTAACTTCCCACATGATTTTGAGATGTCTGAAAGTTGTTTCATACCTGTGCACATAAAGACAAAAAAGTTGATTTCTAAGTTAATAGAATGCTTTGACATAAATGTAGTTTCCATTTCAATTGTACTCAAAAATCCTGACGGCAAACCTAATGGAAACACCTTAGGTGAACTTTCCACGTGATTATGAGCAGTTTGAAAGTTGTTTCGTGGCTGTACACATCAACACAAAAAGTTGTTATCTCAGTGCATGTAATGCTTAGACAATACAAATAGTATACATTTCAATTTTACACCAAAGCACTTACTGCAAACCTAATGGAAACACCTTAGGTTAACTTCCCACATTATTCTGAGATGTCTGAAAGTTGTTTCATACTTGTGCACATAAAGGCAAAAAAGTTGATTTCTCAGTGAATAGAATGCTTTGACATAAATGTAGTTTCCATTTCAATTGTACTCAAAAGTCCTGACTGCAAACCTAATAGAAACAGCTTTGGTTAACTTTCGACATGACTATGAGTAGTTTGAAAGTTGTTTCATGGCTGTACACATCCACACAAAAAAGTTGTTATCTCAGTGCATGCAATGCTTAGACAATACAAATAGTATACATTTCAATTTTACACCAAAGGACTTACTGCAAACCTAATGGAAACACTTTAGGTTAACTTCCCACATGATTCTGAGATGTCTGAAAGTTGTTTCATGCCTGTGCACATAAAGACAAAAAAGTTGATTTCTCAGTGAATAGAATGCTTTGACATAAATGTAGTTTCCATTTCAATTGCACTCAAAAGTCCTGACTGCAAACCTAATGGAAACACCTTAGGTTAACTTTCCACATGATTATTAGTAGTTTGAAAGTTGTTTCATGGCTGTACACTTCAACACAAAAAAGTTGTTATCTCAGTGCATGCAATGCTTAGACAATACAAATAGTATACATTTTAATTTTACACCAAAGCACTTCCTGCAAACCTAATGGAAACAACTTAGATTAACTTCCCACATGATTCTGAGATGTCTGAAAGTTGTTTCATACCTGTGCACATAAAGACAAAAAAGTTGATTTCACAGTGAATGGAATGCTTTGACATAAATGTAGTTTCCATTTCATTTGTACTCAAAACTCCTGACTGCAAACCTAATGGAAACAGCTTAGGTTAACTTTCCACATGATTATGAGTAGTTTGAAAGTTGTTTCATGGCTGTACACATCAACACAAAAAAGTTGTTATCTCAGTGCATGCAATGCTTAGACAATACAAATAGTATACATTTCAATTTTACATCAAAGCACTTACGGCAAACCTAATCGAAACACTTTAGGTTAACTTCCCACATGATTCTGAGATGTATGAAAGTTGTTTCATACCTGTGCACATAAAGACAAAAAATTTGGTTTCTAAGTGAATAGAATGCTTTGACATAAATGTAGTTTCAATTTGAATTGTACTCAAAAGTCCTGACTGCAAACCTAATGGAAACACCTTAGGTTAACTTTCCACATGATTATTAGTAGTTTGAAAGTTGTTTCATGGCTGTACACTTCAACACAAAAAAGTTGTTATCTCAGTGCATGCAATGCTTAGACAATACAAATAGTATACATTTCAATTTTACACCAAAGCACTTACTGCAAACCTAATGGAAACAACTTAGATTAACTTCCCACATGATTCTGAGATGTCTGAAAGTTGTTTCATACCTGTGCACATAAAGACAAAAAAGTTGATTTCTCAGTGAATAGAATGCTTTGACATAACTGTAGTTTCCATTTCGATTGTACTCAAAAGTCCTGACTGCAAACCTAATGGAAGCACCTCAGGTTAGCTTTCCACGTGATTATGAGTAGTTTGAAAGTTGTTTCATGGCTGTACACATCAACACAAAAAAGTTGTTATCTCAGTGCATGCAATGCTTAGACAATACAAGTAGTATACATTTCAATTTTACACCAAAGCACTTACTGCAAACCTAATGGAAATACCTTAGGTTAACTTCCCACATTATTCTGAGATGTCTGAAAGTTGTTTCATACCTGTGCACATAAAGACAAAAAAGTTGATTTCTCAGTGAATAGAATGCTTTCACATTAATGTCGTTTCCATATCAATTGTACTCAAAAGTCCTGACTGCAAACCTAATAGAAACAGCTTTGGTTAACTTTCGACATGACTATGAGTAGTTTGAAAGTTGTTTCATGGCTGTACACATCAACACAAAAAAGTTGTTATCTCAGTGCATGCAATGCTTAGACAATACAAATAGTATACATTTCAATTTTACACCAAAGCACTTACTGCAAACCTAATGTAAACACTTTAGGTTAACTTCCCACATGATTCTGAGATGTCTGAAAGTTGTTTCATACCTGTGCACATAAAGACAAAAAAGTTGATTTCTCAGTGAATAGAATGCTTTGACATAAATGTAGTTTCCATTTCAATTGTACTCAAAAGTCCTGACTGCTAACCTAATGGAAACACCTTAGGTTAACTTTCCACATGATTATTAGTAGTTTGAAAGTTGTTTCATGGCTGTACACATCAACACAAAAAAGTTGTTATCTCAGTGCATGCAATGCTTAGACAATACAAATAGTATACATTTCAATTTTACATCAAAGCACTTACGGCAAACCTAATCGAAACACTTTAGGTTAACTTCCCACAGGATTCTGAGATGTCTGAAAGTTGTTTCATACTTGTGCACATAAAGGCAAAAAAGTTGATTTCTCAGTGAATAGAATGCTTTGACATAAATGTAGTTTCCATTTCAATTGTACTCAAAAGTCCTGACTGCAAACCTAATAGAAACAGCTTTGGTTAACTTTCGACATGACTATGAGTAGTTTGAAAGTTGTTTCATGGCTGTACACATCAACACAAAAAAGTTGTTATCTCAGTGCATGCAATGCTTAGACAATACAAATAGTATACATTTCAATTTTACACCAAAGCACTTACTGCAAACCTAATGGAAACACTTTAGGTTAACTTCCCACATGATTCTGAGATGTCTGAAAGTTGTTTCATGCCTGTGCACATAAAGACAAAAAAGTTGATTTCTCAGTGAATGGAATGCTTTGACATAAATGTAGTTTCCATTTCAATTGTACTCAAAAGTCCTGACTGCAAACCTAATGGAAACAGCTTTGGGTAACTTTCCACAAGATTATGAGTAGTTTGAAAGTTGTTTCATGGCTGTACACATCAACACAAAAAAGTTGTTATCTCAGTGCATGCAATGCTTAGACAATACAAATAGTATACATTTCAATTTTACATCAAAGCACTTACGGCAAACCTAATCGAAACACTTTAGGTTAACTTCCCACAGGATTCTGAGATGTATGAAAGTTGTTTCATACCTGTGCACATAAAGACAAAAAAGTTGATTTCTAAGTGAATAGAATGCTTTGACATAAATGTAGTTTCCATTTCAATTGTACTCAAAAATCCTGACGGCAAACCTAATGGAAACACCTTAGGTGAACTTTCCACGTGATTATGAGCAGTTTGAAAGTTGTTTCGTGGCTGTACACATCAACACAAAAAAGTTGTTATCTCAGTGCATGTAATGCTTAGACAATACAAATAGTATACATTTCAATTTTACACCAAAGCACTTACTGCAAACCTAATGGAAACACCTTAGGTTAACTTCCCACATTATTCTGAGATGTCTGAAAGTTGTTTCATACTTGTGCACATAAAGGCAAAAAAGTTGATTTCTCAGTGAATAGAATGCTTTGACATAAATGTAGTTTCCATTTCAATTGCACTCAAAAGTCCTGACTGCAAACCTAATGGAAACAGCTTAGGTTAACTTTCCACATGATTATTAGTAGTTTGAAAGTTGTTTCATGGCTGTACACTTCAACACAAAAAAGTTGTTATCTCAGTGCATGCAATGCTTAGACAATACAAATAGTATACATTTCAATTTTACACCAAAGCACTTCCTGCAAACCTAATGGAAACAACTTAGATTAACTTCCCACATGATTTTGAGATGTCTGAAAGTTGTTTCATACCTGTGCACATAAAGACAAAAAAGTTGATTTCTCAGTGAATGGAATGCTTTGACATAAATGTAGTTTCCATTTCAATTGTACTCAAAGGTCCTGACTGCAAACCTAATGGAAACAGCTTAGGTTAACTTTCGACATGACTATGAGTAGTTTGAAAGTTGTTTCATGGCTGTACACATCAACACAAAAAAGTTGTTATCTCAGTGCATGCAATGCTTAGACAATACAAATAGTATACATTTCAATTTTACACCAAAGCACTTACTGCAAACCTAATGGAAACACTTTAGGTTAACTTCCCACATGATTCTGAGATGTCTGAAAGTTGTTTCATGCCTGTGCACATAAAGACAAAAAAGTTGATTTCTCAGTGAATAGAATGCTTTGCCATAAATGTACTTTCCATTTCAATTGTACTCAAAAGTCCTGACTGCAAACCTAATGGAAACACCTTAGGTTAACTTTCCACATGATTATGAGTAGTTTGAAAGTTGTTTCATGGCTGTACACATCAACACAAAAATGTTGTTATCTCAGTGCATGCAATGCTTAGACAATACAAATAGTATACATTTCAATTTTACTCCAAAGCACTTACTGCAAACCTAATGTAAACACTTCAGGTTAACTTCCCACATGATTCTGAGATGTCTGAAAGTTGTTTCATACCTGTGCACATAAAGACAAAAAAGGTGATTTCTCAGTGAATAGAATGCTTTCACATAAATGCAGTTTCCATTTGAATTGTACTCAAAAGTCCTGACGGCAAACCTAATGGAAACACCTTAGGTGAACTTTCCACGTGATTATGAGCAGTTTGAAAGTTGTTTCGTGGCTGTACACATCAACACAAAAAAGTTGTTATCTCAGTGCATGTAATGCTTAGACAATACAAATAGTATACATTTGAATTTTACACCAAAGCACTTACTGCAAACCTAATGGAAATACCTTAGGTTAACTTCCCACATTATTCTGAGATGTCTGAAAGTTGTTTCATACCTGTGCACATAAAGACAAAAAAGTTGATTTCTCAGTGAATAGAATGCTTTCACATAAATGTCGTTTCCATATCAATTGTACTCAAAAGTCCTGACTGCAAACCTAATAGAAACAGCTTTGGTTAACTTTCGACATGACTATGAGTAGTTTGAAAGTTGTTTCATGGCTGTACACATCAACACAAAAAAGTTGTTATCTCAGTGCATGCAATGCTTAGACAATACAAATAGTATACATTTCAATTTTACACCAAAGCACTTACTGCAAACCTAATGGAAACACTTTAGGTTAACTTCCCACATGATTCTGAGATGTCTGAAAGTTGTTTCATGCCTGTGCACATAAAGACAAAAAAGTTGATTTCTCAGTGAATGGAATGCTTTGACATTAATGTAGTTTCCATTTCAATTGTACTCAAAAGTCCTGACTGCAAACCTAATGGAAACAGCTTTGGGTAACTTTCCACATGATTATGAGTAGTTTGAAAGTTGTTTCATGGCTGTACACATCAACACAAAAAAGTTGTTATCTCAGTGCATGCAATGCTTAGACAATACAAATAGTATACATTTCAATTTTACATCAAAGCACTTACGGCAAACCTAATCGAAACACTTTAGGTTAACTTCCCACAGGATTCTGAGATGTATGAAAGTTGTTTCATACCTGTGCACATAAAGACAAAAAAGTTGATTTCTAAGTGAATAGAATGCTTTGACATAAATGTAGTTTCCATTTCAATTGTACTCAAAAATCCTGACGGCAAACCTAATGGAAACACCTTAGGTGAACTTTCCACGTGATTATGAGCAGTTTGAAAGTTGTTTCGTGGCTGTACACATCAACACAAAAAAGTTGTTATCTCAGTGCATGTAATGCTTAGACAATACAAATAGTATACATTTCAATTTTACACCAAAGCACTTACTGCAAACCTAATGGAAACACCTTAGGTTAACTTCCCACATTATTCTGAGATGTCTGAAAGTTGTTTCATACTTGTGCACATAAAGGCAAAAAAGTTGATTTCTCAGTGAATAGAATGCTTTGACATAAATGTAGTTTCCATTTCAATTGCACTCAAAAGTCCTGACTGCAAACCTAATGGAAACAGCTTAGGTTAACTTTCCACATGATTATTAGTAGTTTGAAAGTTGTTTCATGGCTGTACACTTCAACACAAAAAAGTTGTTATCTCAGTGCATGCAATGCTTAGACAATACAAATAGTATACATTTCAATTTTACACCAAAGCACTTCCTGCAAACCTAATGGAAACAACTTAGATTAACTTCCCACATGATTTTGAGATGTCTGAAAGTTGTTTCATACCTGTGCACATAAAGACAAAAAAGTTGATTTCTCAGTGAATGGAATGCTTTGACATAAATGTAGTTTCCATTTCAATTGTACTCAAAGGTCCTGACTGCAAACCTAATGGAAACAGCTTAGGTTAACTTTCGACATGACTATGAGTAGTTTGAAAGTTGTTTCATGGCTGTACACATCAACACAAAAAAGTTGTTATCTCAGTGCATGCAATGCTTAGACAATACAAATAGTATACATTTCAATTTTACACCAAAGCACTTACTGCAAACCTAATGGAAACACTTTAGGTTAACTTCCCACATGATTCTGAGATGTCTGAAAGTTGTTTCATGCCTGTGCACATAAAGACAAAAAAGTTGATTTCTCAGTGAATAGAATGCTTTGCCATAAATGTACTTTCCATTTCAATTGTACTCAAAAGTCCTGACTGCAAACCTAATGGAAACACCTTAGGTTAACTTTCCACATGATTATGAGTAGTTTGAAAGTTGTTTCATGGCTGTACACATCAACACAAAAATGTTGTTATCTCAGTGCATGCAATGCTTAGACAATACAAATAGTATACATTTCAATTTTACTCCAAAGCACTTACTGCAAACCTAATGTAAACACTTCAGGTTAACTTCCCACATGATTCTGAGATGTCTGAAAGTTGTTTCATACCTGTGCACATAAAGACAAAAAAGGTGATTTCTCAGTGAATAGAATGCTTTCACATAAATGCAGTTTCCATTTGAATTGTACTCAAAAGTCCTGACGGCAAACCTAATGGAAACACCTTAGGTGAACTTTCCACGTGATTATGAGCAGTTTGAAAGTTGTTTCGTGGCTGTACACATCAACACAAAAAAGTTGTTATCTCAGTGCATGTAATGCTTAGACAATACAAATAGTATACATTTGAATTTTACACCAAAGCACTTACTGCAAACTTAATGGAAATACCTTAGGTTAACTTCCCACATTATTCTGAGATGTCTGAAAGTTGTTTCATACCTGTGCACATAAAGACAAAAAAGTTGATTTCTCAGTGAATAGAATGCTTTCACATAAATGTCGTTTCCATATCAATTCTACTCAAAAGTCCTGACTGCAAACCTAATAGAAACAGCTTTGGTTAACTTTCGACATGACTATGAGTAGTTTGAAAGTTGTTTCATGGCTGTACACATCAACACAAAAAAGTTGTTATCTCAGTGCATGCAATGCTTAGACAATACAAATAGTATACATTTCAATTTTACACCAAAGCACTTACTGCAAACCTAATGTAAACACTTTAGGTTAACTTCCCACATGATTCTGAGATGTCTGAAAGTTGTTTCATACCTGTGCACATAAAGACAAAAAAGTTGATTTCTCAGTGAATAGAATGCTTTGACATAAATGTAGTTTCCATTTCAATTGTACTCAAAAGTCCTGACTGCAAACCTAATGCAAAACACCTTATGTTAACTTTCCACGTGATTATGAGTAGCTTGAAAGTTGTTTCATGGCTGTACACATCTACACAAAAAAGTTGCTATCTCAGTGCATACAATGCTTAGACAATACAAATAGTATACATTTCAATTTTACACCAAAGCACTTACTGCAAACCTAATGGAAACACTTTAGGTTAACTTCCCACATGATTCTGAGATGTCTGAAAGTTGTTTCATACTTGTGCACATAAAGGCAAAAAAGTTGATTTCTCAGTGAATAGAATGCTTTGACATAAATGTAGTTTCCATTTCAATTGCACTCAAAAGTCCTGACTGCAAACCTAATGGAAACAGCTTAGGTTAACTTTCCACATGATTATTAGTAGTTTGAAAGTTGTTTCATGGCTGTACACTTCAACACAAAAAAGTTGTTATCTCAGTGCATGCAATGCTTAGACAATACAAATAGTATACATTTCAATTTTACACCAAAGCACTTCCTGCAAACCTAATGGAAACAACTTAGATTAACTTCCCACATGATTCTGAGATGTCTGAAAGTTGTTTCATGCCTGTGCACATAAAGACAAAAAAGTTGATTTCTCAGTGAATAGAATGCTTTGCCATAAATGTACTTTCCATTTCAATTGTACTCAAAAGTCCTGACTGCAAACCTAATGGAAACACCTTAGGTTAACTTTCCACATGATTATGAGTAGTTTGAAAGTTGTTTCATGGCTGTACACATCAACACAAAAATGTTGTTATCTCAGTGCATGCAATGCTTAGACAATACAAATAGTATACATTTCAATTTTACTCCAAAGCACTTACTGCAAACCTAATGTAAACACTTCAGGTTAACTTCCCACATGATTCTGAGATGTCTGAAAGTTGTTTCATACCTGTGCACATAAAGACAAAAAAGGTGATTTCTCAGTGAATAGAATGCTTTCACATAAATGCAGTTTCCATTTGAATTGTACTCAAAAGTCCTGACGGCAAACCTAATGGAAACACCTTAGGTGAACTTTCCACGTGATTATGAGCAGTTTGAAAGTTGTTTCGTGGCTGTACACATCAACACAAAAAAGTTGTTATCTCAGTGCATGTAATGCTTAGACAATACAAATAGTATACATTTGAATTTTACACCAAAGCACTTACTGCAAACCTAATGGAAATACCTTAGGTTAACTTCCCACATTATTCTGAGATGTCTGAAAGTTGTTTCATACCTGTGCACATAAAGACAAAAAAGTTGATTTCTCAGTGAATAGAATGCTTTCACATAAATGTCGTTTCCATATCAATTGTACTCAAAAGTCCTGACTGCAAACCTAATAGAAACAGCTTTGGTTAACTTTCGACATGACTATGAGTAGTTTGAAAGTTGTTTCATGGCTGTACACATCAACACAAAAAAGTTGTTATCTCAGTGCATGCAATGCTTAGACAATACAAATAGTATACATTTCAATTTTACACCAAAGCACTTACTGCAAACCTAATGTAAACACTTTAGGTTAACTTCCCACATGATTCTGAGATGTCTGAAAGTTGTTTCATACCTGTGCACATAAAGACAAAAAAGTTGATTTCTCAGTGAATAGAATGCTTTGACATAAATGTAGTTTCCATTTCAATTGTACTCAAAAGTCCTGACTGCAAACCTAATGCAAAACACCTTAGGTTAACTTTCCACGTGATTATGAGTAGCTTGAAAGTTGTTTCATGGCTGTACACATCTACACAAAAAAGTTGCTATCTCAGTGCATACAATGCTTAGACAATACAAATAGTATACAATTCAATTTTACACCAAAGCACTTACTGCAAACCTAATGGAAACACTTTAGGTTAACTTCCCACATGATTCTGAGATGTCTGAAAGTTGTTTCATACTTGTGCACATAAAGGCAAAAAAGTTGATTTCTCAGTGAATAGAATGCTTTGACATAAATGTAGTTTCCATTTCAATTGTACTCAAAAGTCCTGACTGCAAACCTAATAGAAACAGCTTTGGTTAACTTTCGACATGACTATGAGTAGTTTGAAAGTTGTTTCATGGCTGTACACATCAACACAAAAAAGTTGTTATCTCAGTGCATGCAATGCTTAGACAATACAAATAGTATACATTTCAATTTTACACCAAAGCACTTACTGCAAACCTAATGGAAACACTTTAGGTTAACTTCCCACATGATTCTGAGATGTCTGAAAGTTGTTTCATGCCTGTGCACATAAAGACAAAAAAGTTGATTTCTCAGTGAATGGAATGCTTTGACATAAATGTAGTTTCCATTTCAATTGTACTCAAAAGTCCTGACTGCAAACCTAATGGAAACAGCTTTGGGTAACTTTCCACATGATTATGAGTAGTTTGAAAGTTGTTTCATGGCTGTACACATCAACACAAAAAAGTTGTTATCTCAGTGCATGCAATGCTTAGACAATACAAATAGTATACATTTCAATTTTACATCAAAGCACTTACGGCAAACCTAATCGAAACACTTTAGGTTAACTTCCCACAGGATTCTGAGATGTATGAAAGTTGTTTCATACCTGTGCACATAAAGACAAAAAAGTTGATTTCTAAGTGAATAGAATGCTTTCACATAAATGTAGTTTCCATTTCAATTGTACTCAAAAATCCTGACGGCAAACCTAATGGAAACACCTTAGGTGAACTTTCCACGTGATTATGAGCAGTTTGAAAGTTGTTTCGTGGCTGTACACATCAACACAAAAAAGTTGTTATCTCAGTGCATGTAATGCTTAGACAATACAAATAGTATACATTTCAATTTTACACCAAAGCACTTACTGCAAACCTAATGGAAACACCTTAGGTTAACTTCCCACATTATTCTGAGATGTCTGAAAGTTCTTTCATACTTGTGCACATAAAGGCAAAAAAGTTGATTTCTCAGTGAATAGAATGCTTTGACATAAATGTAGTTTCCATTTCAATTGCACTCAAAAGTCCTGACTGCAAACCTAATGGAAACAGCTTAGGTTAACTTTCCACATGATTATTAGTAGTTTGAAAGTTGTTTCATGGCTGTACACTTCAACACAAAAAAGTTGTTATCTCAGTGCATGCAATGCTTAGACAATACAAATAGTATACATTTCAATTTTACACCAAAGCACTTCCTGCAAACCTAATGGAAACAACTTAGATTAACTTCCCACATGATTTTGAGATGTCTGAAAGTTGTTTCATACCTGTGCACATAAAGACAAAAAAGTTGATTTCTCAGTGAATGGAATGCTTTGACATAAATGTAGTTTCCATTTCAATTGTACTCAAAGGTCCTGACTGCAAACCTAATGGAAACAGCTTAGGTTAACTTTCGACATGACTATGAGTAGTTTGAAAGTTGTTTCATGGCTGTACACATCAACACAAAAAAGTTGTTATCTCAGTGCATGCAATGCTTAGACAATACAAATAGTATACATTTCAATTTTACACCAAAGCACTTACTGCAAACCTAATGGAAACACCTTAGGTTAACTTCCCACATTATTCTGAGATGTCTGAAAGTTCTTTCATACTTGTGCACATAAAGGCAAAAAAGTTGATTTCTCAGTGAATAGAATGCTTTGACATAAATGTAGTTTCCATTTCAATTGCACTCAAAAGTCCTGACTGCAAACCTAATGGAAACAGCTTAGGTTAACTTTCCACATGATTATTAGTAGTTTGAAAGTTGTTTCATGGCTGTACACTTCAACACAAAAAAGTTGTTATCTCAGTGCATGCAATGCTTAGACAATACAAATAGTATACATTTCAATTTTACACCAAAGCACTTCCTGCAAACCTAATGGAAACAACTTAGATTAACTTCCCACATGATTTTGAGATGTCTGAAAGTTGTTTCATACCTGTGCACATAAAGACAAAAAAGTTGATTTCTCAGTGAATGGAATGCTTTGACATAAATGTAGTTTCCATTTCAATTGTACTCAAAGGTCCTGACTGCAAACCTAATGGAAACAGCTTAGGTTAACTTTCGACATGACTATGAGTAGTTTGAAAGTTGTTTCATGGCTGTACACATCAACACAAAAAAGTTGTTATCTCAGTGCATGCAATGCTTAGACAATACAAATAGTATACATTTCAATTTTACACCAAAGCACTTACTGCAAACCTAATGGAAACACTTTAGGTTATCTTCCCACATGATTCTGAGATGTCTGAAAGTTGTTTCATGCCTGTGCACATAAAGACAAAAAAGTTGATTTCTCAGTGAATAGAATGCTTTGCCATAAATGTAGTTTCCATTTCAATTGCACTCAAAAGTCCTGACTGCAAACCTAATGGAAACACCTTAGGTTAACTGTCCACATGATTATTAGTAGTTTGAAAGTTGTTTCATGGCTGTACACTTCAACACAAAAAAGTTGTTATCTCTGTGCATGCAATGCTTAGACAATACAAATAGTATACATTTCAATTTTACACCAAAGCACTTCCTGCAAACCTAATGGAAACAACTTAGATTAACTTCCCACATGATTTTGAGATGTCTGAAAGTTGTTTCATACCTGTGCACATAAAGACAAAAAAGTTGATTTCTAAGTGAATAGAATGCTTTGACATAAATGTAGTTTCCATTTCAATTGTACTCAAAAATCCTGACGGCAAACCTAATGGAAACACCTTAGGTGAACTTTCCACGTGATTATGAGCAGTTTGAAAGTTGTTTCGTGGCTGTACACATCAACACAAAAAAGTTGTTATCTCAGTGCATGTAATGCTTAGACAATACAAATAGTATACATTTCAATTTTACACCAAAGCACTTACTGCAAACCTAATGGAAACACCTTAGGTTAACTTCCCACATTATTCTGAGATGTCTGAAAGTTGTTTCATACTTGTGCACATAAAGGCAAAAAAGTTGATTTCTCAGTGAATAGAATGCTTTGACATAAATGTAGTTTCCATTTCAATTGTACTCAAAAGTCCTGACTGCAAACCTAATAGAAACAGCTTTGGTTAACTTTCGACATGACTATGAGTAGTTTGAAAGTTGTTTCATGGCTGTACACATCCACACAAAAAAGTTGTTATCTCAGTGCATGCAATGCTTAGACAATACAAATAGTATACATTTCAATTTTACACCAAAGCACTTACTGCAAACCTAATGTAAACACTTTAGGTTAACTTCCCACATGATTCTGAGATGTCTGAAAGTTGTTTCATACCTGTGCACATAAAGACAAAAAAGTTGATTTCTCAGTGAACAGAATGCTTTCACATAAATGTCGTTTCCATTTCAATTGTACTCAAAAGTCCTGACTGCAAACCTAATGGAAACAGCTTAGGTTAACTTTCCACATGATTATGAGTAGTTTGAAAGTTGTTTCATGGCTGTACACATCAACACAAAAAAGTTGTTATCTCAGTGCATGCAATGCTTAGACAATACAAATAATATACATTTCAATTTTACATCAAAGCACTTACGGCAAACCTAATCGAAACACTTTAGGTTAACTTCCCACAGGATTCTGAGATGTATGAAAGTTGTTTCATACCTGTGCACATAAAGACAAAAAAGTTGATTTCTAAGTGAATAGAATGCTTTGACATAAATGTAGTTTCCATTTGAATTGTACTCAAAAGTCCTGACTGCAAACCTAATGGAAACACCTTAGGTTAACTTTCCACATGATTATTAGTAGTTTGAAAGTTGTTTCATGGCTGTACACTTCAACACAAAAAAGTTGTTATCTCAGTGCATGCAATGCTTAGACAATACAAATAGTATACATTTCAATTTTACATCAAAGCACTTACGGCAAACCTAATCGAAACACTTTAGGTTAACTTCCCACATGATTCTGAGATGTATGAAAGTTGTTTCATACCTGTGCACATAAAGACAAAAAATTTGGTTTCTAAGTGAATAGAATGCTTTGACATAAATGTAGTTTCAATTTGAATTGTACTCAAAAGTCCTGACTGCAAACCTAATGGAAACACCTTAGGTTAACTTTCCACATGATTATTAGTAGTTTGAAAGTTGTTTCATGGCTGTACACTTCAACACAAAAAAGTTGTTATCTCAGTGCATGCAATGCTTAGACAATACAAATAGTATACATTTCAATTTTACACCAAAGCACTTACTGCAAACCTAATGGAAACAACTTAGATTAACTTCCCACATGATTCTGAGATGTCTGAAAGTTGTTTCATACCTGTGCACATAAAGACAAAAAAGTTGATTTCTCAGTGAATAGAATGCTTTGACATAACTGTAGTTTCCATTTCGATTGTACTCAAAAGTCCTGACTGCAAACCTAATGGAAGCACCTCAGGTTAGCTTTCCACGTGATTATGAGTAGTTTGAAAGTTGTTTCATGGCTGTACACATCAACACAAAAAAGTTGTTATCTCAGTGCATGCAATGCTTAGACAATACAAGTAGTATACATTTCAATTTTACACCAAAGCACTTACTGCAAACCTAATGGAAATACCTTAGGTTAACTTCCCACATTATTCTGAGATGTCTGAAAGTTGTTTCATACCTGTGCACATAAAGACAAAAAAGTTGATTTCTCAGTGAATAGAATGCTTTCACATTAATGTCGTTTCCATATCAATTGTACACAAAAGTCCTGACTGCAAACCTAATAGAAACAGCTTTGGTTAACTTTCGACATGACTATGAGTAGTTTGAAAGTTGTTTCATGGCTGTACACATCAACACAAAAAAGTTGTTATCTCAGTGCATGCAATGCTTAGACAATACAAATAGTATACATTTCAATTTTACACCAAAGCACTTACTGCAAACCTAATGTAAACACTTTAGGTTAACTTCCCACATGATTCTGAGATGTCTGAAAGTTGTTTCATACCTGTGCACATAAAGACAAAAAAGTTGATTTCTCAGTGAATAGAATGCTTTGACATAAATGTAGTTTCCATTTCAATTGTACTCAAAAGTCCTGACTGCTAACCTAATGGAAACACCTTAGGTTAACTTTCCACATGATTATTAGTAGTTTGAAAGTTGTTTCATGGCTGTACACATCAACACAAAAAAGTTGTTATCTCAGTGCATGCAATGCTTAGACAATACAAATAGTATACATTTCAATTTTACATCAAAGCACTTACGGCAAACCTAATCGAAACACTTTAGGTTAACTTCCCACAGGATTCTGAGATGTCTGAAAGTTGTTTCATACTTGTGCACATAAAGGCAAAAAAGTTGATTTCTCAGTGAATAGAATGCTTTGACATAAATGTAGTTTCCATTTCAATTGTACTCAAAAGTCCTGACTGCAAACCTAATAGAAACAGCTTTGGTTAACTTTCGACATGACTATGAGTAGTTTGAAAGTTGTTTCATGGCTGTACACATCAACACAAAAAAGTTGTTATCTCAGTGCATGCAATGCTTAGACAATACAAATAGTATACATTTCAATTTTACACCAAAGCACTTACTGCAAACCTAATGGAAACACTTTAGGTTAACTTCCCACATGATTCTGAGATGTCTGAAAGTTGTTTCATGCCTGTGCACATAAAGACAAAAAAGTTGATTTCTCAGTGAATGGAATGCTTTGACATAAATGTAGTTTCCATTTCAATTGTACTCAAAAGTCCTGACTGCAAACCTAATGGAAACAGCTTTGGGTAACTTTCCACAAGATTATGAGTAGTTTGAAAGTTGTTTCATGGCTGTACACATCAACACAAAAAAGTTGTTATCTCAGTGCATGCAATGCTTAGACAATACAAATAGTATACATTTCAATTTTACATCAAAGCACTTACGGCAAACCTAATCGAAACACTTTAGGTTAACTTCCCACAGGATTCTGAGATGTATGAAAGTTGTTTCATACCTGTGCACATAAAGACAAAAAAGTTGATTTCTAAGTGAATAGAATGCTTTGACATAAATGTAGTTTCCATTTCAATTGTACTCAAAAATCCTGACGGCAAACCTAATGGAAACACCTTAGGTGAACTTTCCACGTGATTATGAGCAGTTTGAAAGTTGTTTCGTGGCTGTACACATCAACACAAAAAAGTTGTTATCTCAGTGCATGTAATGCTTAGACAATACAAATAGTATACATTTCAATTTTACACCAAAGCACTTACTGCAAACCTAATGGAAACACCTTAGGTTAACTTCCCACATTATTCTGAGATGTCTGAAAGTTGTTTCATACTTGTGCACATAAAGGCAAAAAAGTTGATTTCTCAGTGAATAGAATGCTTTGACATAAATGTAGTTTCCATTTCAATTGCACTCAAAAGTCCTGACTGCAAACCTAATGGAAACAGCTTAGGTTAACTTTCCACATGATTATTAGTAGTTTGAAAGTTGTTTCATGGCTGTACACTTCAACACAAAAAAGTTGTTATCTCAGTGCATGCAATGCTTAGACAATACAAATAGTATACATTTCAATTTTACACCAAAGCACTTCCTGCAAACCTAATGGAAACAACTTAGATTAACTTCCCACATGATTTTGAGATGTCTGAAAGTTGTTTCATACCTGTGCACATAAAGACAAAAAAGTTGATTTCTCAGTGAATGGAATGCTTTGACATAAATGTAGTTTCCATTTCAATTGTACTCAAAGGTCCTGACTGCAAACCTAATGGAAACAGCTTAGGTTAACTTTCGACATGACTATGAGTAGTTTGAAAGTTGTTTCATGGCTGTACACATCAACACAAAAAAGTTGTTATCTCAGTGCATGCAATGCTTAGACAATACAAATAGTATACATTTCAATTTTACACCAAAGCACTTACTGCAAACCTAATGGAAACACTTTAGGTTAACTTCCCACATGATTCTGAGATGTCTGAAAGTTGTTTCATGCCTGTGCACATAAAGACAAAAAAGTTGATTTCTCAGTGAATAGAATGCTTTGCCATAAATGTACTTTCCATTTCAATTGTACTCAAAAGTCCTGACTGCAAACCTAATGGAAACACCTTAGGTTAACTTTCCACATGATTATGAGTAGTTTGAAAGTTGTTTCATGGCTGTACACATCAACACAAAAATGTTGTTATCTCAGTGCATGCAATGCTTAGACAATACAAATAGTATACATTTCAATTTTACTCCAAAGCACTTACTGCAAACCTAATGTAAACACTTCAGGTTAACTTCCCACATGATTCTGAGATGTCTGAAAGTTGTTTCATACCTGTGCACATAAAGACAAAAAAGGTGATTTCTCAGTGAATAGAATGCTTTCACATAAATGCAGTTTCCATTTGAATTGTACTCAAAAGTCCTGACGGCAAACCTAATGGAAACACCTTAGGTGAACTTTCCACGTGATTATGAGCAGTTTGAAAGTTGTTTCGTGGCTGTACACATCAACACAAAAAAGTTGTTATCTCAGTGCATGTAATGCTTAGACAATACAAATAGTATACATTTGAATTTTACACCAAAGCACTTACTGCAAACCTAATGGAAATACCTTAGGTTAACTTCCCACATTATTCTGAGATGTCTGAAAGTTGTTTCATACCTGTGCACATAAAGACAAAAAAGTTGATTTCTCAGTGAATAGAATGCTTTCACATAAATGTCGTTTCCATATCAATTGTACTCAAAAGTCCTGACTGCAAACCTAATAGAAACAGCTTTGGTTAACTTTCGACATGACTATGAGTAGTTTGAAAGTTGTTTCATGGCTGTACACATCAACACAAAAAAGTTGTTATCTCAGTGCATGCAATGCTTAGACAATACAAATAGTATACATTTCAATTTTACACCAAAGCACTTACTGCAAACCTAATGGAAACACTTTAGGTTAACTTCCCACATGATTCTGAGATGTCTGAAAGTTGTTTCATGCCTGTGCACATAAAGACAAAAAAGTTGATTTCTCAGTGAATGGAATGCTTTGACATAAATGTAGTTTCCATTTCAATTGTACTCAAAAGTCCTGACTGCAAACCTAATGGAAACAGCTTTGGGTAACTTTCCACATGATTATGAGTAGTTTGAAAGTTGTTTCATGGCTGTACACATCAACACAAAAAAGTTGTTATCTCAGTGCATGCAATGCTTAGACAATACAAATAGTATACATTTCAATTTTACATCAAAGCACTTACGGCAAACCTAATCGAAACACTTTAGGTTAACTTCCCACAGGATTCTGAGATGTATGAAAGTTGTTTCATACCTGTGCACATAAAGACAAAAAAGTTGATTTCTAAGTGAATAGAATGCTTTGACATAAATGTAGTTTCCATTTCAATTGTACTCAAAAATCCTGACGGCAAACCTAATGGAAACACCTTAGGTGAACTTTCCACGTGATTATGAGCAGTTTGAAAGTTGTTTCGTGGCTGTACACATCAACACAAAAAAGTTGTTATCTCAGTGCATGTAATGCTTAGACAATACAAATAGTATACATTTCAATTTTACACCAAAGCACTTACTGCAAACCTAATGGAAACACCTTAGGTTAACTTCCCACATTATTCTGAGATGTCTGAAAGTTGTTTCATACTTGTGCACATAAAGGCAAAAAAGTTGATTTCTCAGTGAATAGAATGCTTTGACATAAATGTAGTTTCCATTTCAATTGCACTCAAAAGTCCTGACTGCAAACCTAATGGAAACAGCTTAGGTTAACTTTCCACATGATTATTAGTAGTTTGAAAGTTGTTTCATGGCTGTACACTTCAACACAAAAAAGTTGTTATCTCAGTGCATGCAATGCTTAGACAATACAAATAGTATACATTTCAATTTTACACCAAAGCACTTCCTGCAAACCTAATGGAAACAACTTAGATTAACTTCCCACATGATTTTGAGATGTCTGAAAGTTGTTTCATACCTGTGCACATAAAGACAAAAAAGTTGATTTCTCAGTGAATGGAATGCTTTGACATAAATGTAGTTTCCATTTCAATTGTACTCAAAGGTCCTGACTGCAAACCTAATGGAAACAGCTTAGGTTAACTTTCGACATGACTATGAGTAGTTTGAAAGTTGTTTCATGGCTGTACACATCAACACAAAAAAGTTGTTATCTCAGTGCATGCAATGCTTAGACAATACAAATAGTATACATTTCAATTTTACACCAAAGCACTTACTGCAAACCTAATGGAAACACTTTAGGTTAACTTCCCACATGATTCTGAGATGTCTGAAAGTTGTTTCATGCCTGTGCACATAAAGACAAAAAAGTTGATTTCTCAGTGAATAGAATGCTTTGCCATAAATGTACTTTCCATTTCAATTGTACTCAAAAGTCCTGACTGCAAACCTAATGGAAACACCTTAGGTTAACTTTCCACATGATTATGAGTAGTTTGAAAGTTGTTTCATGGCTGTACACATCAACACAAAAATGTTGTTATCTCAGTGCATGCAATGCTTAGACAATACAAATAGTATACATTTCAATTTTACTCCAAAGCACTTACTGCAAACCTAATGTAAACACTTCAGGTTAACTTCCCACATGATTCTGAGATGTCTGAAAGTTGTTTCATACCTGTGCACATAAAGACAAAAAAGGTGATTTCTCAGTGAATAGAATGCTTTCACATAAATGCAGTTTCCATTTGAATTGTACTCAAAAGTCCTGACGGCAAACCTAATGGAAACACCTTAGGTGAACTTTCCACGTGATTATGAGCAGTTTGAAAGTTGTTTCGTGGCTGTACACATCAACACAAAAAAGTTGTTATCTCAGTGCATGTAATGCTTAGACAATACAAATAGTATACATTTGAATTTTACACCAAAGCACTTACTGCAAACTTAATGGAAATACCTTAGGTTAACTTCCCACATTATTCTGAGATGTCTGAAAGTTGTTTCATACCTGTGCACATAAAGACAAAAAAGTTGATTTCTCAGTGAATAGAATGCTTTCACATAAATGTCGTTTCCATATCAATTCTACTCAAAAGTCCTGACTGCAAACCTAATAGAAACAGCTTTGGTTAACTTTCGACATGACTATGAGTAGTTTGAAAGTTGTTTCATGGCTGTACACATCAACACAAAAAAGTTGTTATCTCAGTGCATGCAATGCTTAGACAATACAAATAGTATACATTTCAATTTTACACCAAAGCACTTACTGCAAACCTAATGTAAACACTTTAGGTTAACTTCCCACATGATTCTGAGATGTCTGAAAGTTGTTTCATACCTGTGCACATAAAGACAAAAAAGTTGATTTCTCAGTGAATAGAATGCTTTGACATAAATGTAGTTTCCATTTCAATTGTACTCAAAAGTCCTGACTGCAAACCTAATGCAAAACACCTTATGTTAACTTTCCACGTGATTATGAGTAGCTTGAAAGTTGTTTCATGGCTGTACACATCTACACAAAAAAGTTGCTATCTCAGTGCATACAATGCTTAGACAATACAAATAGTATACATTTCAATTTTACACCAAAGCACTTACTGCAAACCTAATGGAAACACTTTAGGTTAACTTCCCACATGATTCTGAGATGTCTGAAAGTTGTTTCATACTTGTGCACATAAAGGCAAAAAAGTTGATTTCTCAGTGAATAGAATGCTTTGACATAAATGTAGTTTCCATTTCAATTGCACTCAAAAGTCCTGACTGCAAACCTAATGGAAACAGCTTAGGTTAACTTTCCACATGATTATTAGTAGTTTGAAAGTTGTTTCATGGCTGTACACTTCAACACAAAAAAGTTGTTATCTCAGTGCATGCAATGCTTAGACAATACAAATAGTATACATTTCAATTTTACACCAAAGCACTTCCTGCAAACCTAATGGAAACAACTTAGATTAACTTCCCACATGATTCTGAGATGTCTGAAAGTTGTTTCATGCCTGTGCACATAAAGACAAAAAAGTTGATTTCTCAGTGAATAGAATGCTTTGCCATAAATGTACTTTCCATTTCAATTGTACTCAAAAGTCCTGACTGCAAACCTAATGGAAACACCTTAGGTTAACTTTCCACATGATTATGAGTAGTTTGAAAGTTGTTTCATGGCTGTACACATCAACACAAAAATGTTGTTATCTCAGTGCATGCAATGCTTAGACAATACAAATAGTATACATTTCAATTTTACTCCAAAGCACTTACTGCAAACCTAATGTAAACACTTCAGGTTAACTTCCCACATGATTCTGAGATGTCTGAAAGTTGTTTCATACCTGTGCACATAAAGACAAAAAAGGTGATTTCTCAGTGAATAGAATGCTTTCACATAAATGCAGTTTCCATTTGAATTGTACTCAAAAGTCCTGACGGCAAACCTAATGGAAACACCTTAGGTGAACTTTCCACGTGATTATGAGCAGTTTGAAAGTTGTTTCGTGGCTGTACACATCAACACAAAAAAGTTGTTATCTCAGTGCATGTAATGCTTAGACAATACAAATAGTATACATTTGAATTTTACACCAAAGCACTTACTGCAAACCTAATGGAAATACCTTAGGTTAACTTCCCACATTATTCTGAGATGTCTGAAAGTTGTTTCATACCTGTGCACATAAAGACAAAAAAGTTGATTTCTCAGTGAATAGAATGCTTTCACATAAATGTCGTTTCCATATCAATTGTACTCAAAAGTCCTGACTGCAAACCTAATAGAAACAGCTTTGGTTAACTTTCGACATGACTATGAGTAGTTTGAAAGTTGTTTCATGGCTGTACACATCAACACAAAAAAGTTGTTATCTCAGTGCATGCAATGCTTAGACAATACAAATAGTATACATTTCAATTTTACACCAAAGCACTTACTGCAAACCTAATGTAAACACTTTAGGTTAACTTCCCACATGATTCTGAGATGTCTGAAAGTTGTTTCATACCTGTGCACATAAAGACAAAAAAGTTGATTTCTCAGTGAATAGAATGCTTTGACATAAATGTAGTTTCCATTTCAATTGTACTCAAAAGTCCTGACTGCAAACCTAATGCAAAACACCTTAGGTTAACTTTCCACGTGATTATGAGTAGCTTGAAAGTTGTTTCATGGCTGTACACATCTACACAAAAAAGTTGCTATCTCAGTGCATACAATGCTTAGACAATACAAATAGTATACAATTCAATTTTACACCAAAGCACTTACTGCAAACCTAATGGAAACACTTTAGGTTAACTTCCCACATGATTCTGAGATGTCTGAAAGTTGTTTCATACTTGTGCACATAAAGGCAAAAAAGTTGATTTCTCAGTGAATAGAATGCTTTGACATAAATGTAGTTTCCATTTCAATTGTACTCAAAAGTCCTGACTGCAAACCTAATAGAAACAGCTTTGGTTAACTTTCGACATGACTATGAGTAGTTTGAAAGTTGTTTCATGGCTGTACACATCAACACAAAAAAGTTGTTATCTCAGTGCATGCAATGCTTAGACAATACAAATAGTATACATTTCAATTTTACACCAAAGCACTTACTGCAAACCTAATGGAAACACTTTAGGTTAACTTCCCACATGATTCTGAGATGTCTGAAAGTTGTTTCATGCCTGTGCACATAAAGACAAAAAAGTTGATTTCTCAGTGAATGGAATGCTTTGACATAAATGTAGTTTCCATTTCAATTGTACTCAAAAGTCCTGACTGCAAACCTAATGGAAACAGCTTTGGGTAACTTTCCACATGATTATGAGTAGTTTGAAAGTTGTTTCATGGCTGTACACATCAACACAAAAAAGTTGTTATCTCAGTGCATGCAATGCTTAGACAATACAAATAGTATACATTTCAATTTTACATCAAAGCACTTACGGCAAACCTAATCGAAACACTTTAGGTTAACTTCCCACAGGATTCTGAGATGTATGAAAGTTGTTTCATACCTGTGCACATAAAGACAAAAAAGTTGATTTCTAAGTGAATAGAATGCTTTCACATAAATGTAGTTTCCATTTCAATTGTACTCAAAAATCCTGACGGCAAACCTAATGGAAACACCTTAGGTGAACTTTCCACGTGATTATGAGCAGTTTGAAAGTTGTTTCGTGGCTGTACACATCAACACAAAAAAGTTGTTATCTCAGTGCATGTAATGCTTAGACAATACAAATAGTATACATTTCAATTTTACACCAAAGCACTTACTGCAAACCTAATGGAAACACCTTAGGTTAACTTCCCACATTATTCTGAGATGTCTGAAAGTTCTTTCATACTTGTGCACATAAAGGCAAAAAAGTTGATTTCTCAGTGAATAGAATGCTTTGACATAAATGTAGTTTCCATTTCAATTGCACTCAAAAGTCCTGACTGCAAACCTAATGGAAACAGCTTAGGTTAACTTTCCACATGATTATTAGTAGTTTGAAAGTTGTTTCATGGCTGTACACTTCAACACAAAAAAGTTGTTATCTCAGTGCATGCAATGCTTAGACAATACAAATAGTATACATTTCAATTTTACACCAAAGCACTTCCTGCAAACCTAATGGAAACAACTTAGATTAACTTCCCACATGATTTTGAGATGTCTGAAAGTTGTTTCATACCTGTGCACATAAAGACAAAAAAGTTGATTTCTCAGTGAATGGAATGCTTTGACATAAATGTAGTTTCCATTTCAATTGTACTCAAAGGTCCTGACTGCAAACCTAATGGAAACAGCTTAGGTTAACTTTCGACATGACTATGAGTAGTTTGAAAGTTGTTTCATGGCTGTACACATCAACACAAAAAAGTTGTTATCTCAGTGCATGCAATGCTTAGACAATACAAATAGTATACATTTCAATTTTACACCAAAGCACTTACTGCAAACCTAATGGAAACACTTTAGGTTATCTTCCCACATGATTCTGAGATGTCTGAAAGTTGTTTCATGCCTGTGCACATAAAGACAAAAAAGTTGATTTCTCAGTGAATAGAATGCTTTGCCATAAATGTAGTTTCCATTTCAATTGCACTCAAAAGTCCTGACTGCAAACCTAATGGAAACACCTTAGGTTAACTGTCCACATGATTATTAGTAGTTTGAAAGTTGTTTCATGGCTGTACACTTCAACACAAAAAAGTTGTTATCTCTGTGCATGCAATGCTTAGACAATACAAATAGTATACATTTCAATTTTACACCAAAGCACTTCCTGCAAACCTAATGGAAACAACTTAGATTAACTTCCCACATGATTTTGAGATGTCTGAAAGTTGTTTCATACCTGTGCACATAAAGACAAAAAAGTTGATTTCTAAGTGAATAGAATGCTTTGACATAAATGTAGTTTCCATTTCAATTGTACTCAAAAATCCTGACGGCAAACCTAATGGAAACACCTTAGGTGAACTTTCCACGTGATTATGAGCAGTTTGAAAGTTGTTTCGTGGCTGTACACATCAACACAAAAAAGTTGTTATCTCAGTGCATGTAATGCTTAGACAATACAAATAGTATACATTTCAATTTTACACCAAAGCACTTACTGCAAACCTAATGGAAACACCTTAGGTTAACTTCCCACATTATTCTGAGATGTCTGAAAGTTGTTTCATACTTGTGCACATAAAGGCAAAAAAGTTGATTTCTCAGTGAATAGAATGCTTTGACATAAATGTAGTTTCCATTTCAATTGTACTCAAAAGTCCTGACTGCAAACCTAATAGAAACAGCTTTGGTTAACTTTCGACATGACTATGAGTAGTTTGAAAGTTGTTTCATGGCTGTACACATCCACACAAAAAAGTTGTTATCTCAGTGCATGCAATGCTTAGACAATACAAATAGTATACATTTCAATTTTACACCAAAGCACTTACTGCAAACCTAATGTAAACACTTTAGGTTAACTTCCCACATGATTCTGAGATGTCTGAAAGTTGTTTCATACCTGTGCACATAAAGACAAAAAAGTTGATTTCTCAGTGAACAGAATGCTTTCACATAAATGTCGTTTCCATTTCAATTGTACTCAAAAGTCCTGACTGCAAACCTAATGGAAACAGCTTAGGTTAACTTTCCACATGATTATGAGTAGTTTGAAAGTTGTTTCATGGCTGTACACATCAACACAAAAAAGTTGTTATCTCAGTGCATGCAATGCTTAGACAATACAAATAATATACATTTCAATTTTACATCAAAGCACTTACGGCAAACCTAATCGAAACACTTTAGGTTAACTTCCCACAGGATTCTGAGATGTATGAAAGTTGTTTCATACCTGTGCACATAAAGACAAAAAAGTTGATTTCTAAGTGAATAGAATGCTTTGACATAAATGTAGTTTCCATTTGAATTGTACTCAAAAGTCCTGACTGCAAACCTAATGGAAACACCTTAGGTTAACTTTCCACATGATTATTAGTAGTTTGAAAGTTGTTTCATGGCTGTACACTTCAACACAAAAAAGTTGTTATCTCAGTGCATGCAATGCTTAGACAATACAAATAGTATACATTTCAATTTTACACCAAAGCACTTACTGCAAACCTAATGGAAACAACTTAGATTAACTTCCCACATGATTCTGAGATGTCTGAAAGTTGTTTCATACCTGTGCATATAAAGACAAAAAAGTTGATTTCTCAGTGAATAGAATGCTTTGACATAACTGTAGTTTCCATTTCGATTGTACTCAAAAGTCCTGACTGCAAACCTAATGGAAGCACCTCAGGTTAGCTTTCCACGTGATTATGAGTAGTTTGAAAGTTGTTTCATGGCTGTACACATCAACACAAAAAAGTTGTTATCTCAGTGCATGCAATGCTTGGAGAATACAAGTAGTATACATTTCAATTTTACACCAAAGGACTTACTACAAAACTAATGGAAACAACTTAGATTAACTTCCCACATGACTCTGAGGTGTCTGAAAGTTGTTTCATACCTGTGCACATAAAGACAAAAAAGTTGATTTCTCAGTCAATGGAATGCTTTGACATAAATGTACTTTCCATTTCAATTGTACTCAAAAGTCCTGACTGCAAACCTAATGGAAACACCTTAGGTTAACTTTCCACATGATTATGAGTAGTTTAAAAGTTGTTTCATGGCTGTACACATCAACACAAAAATGTTGTTATCTCAGTGCATGCAATGCTTAGACAATACAAATAGTATACATTTCAATTTTACTCCAAAGCACTTACTGCAAACCTAATGTAAACACTTCAGGTTAACTTCCCACATGATTCTGAGATGTCTGAAAGTTGTTTCATACCTGTGCACATAAAGACAAAAAAGGTGATTTCTCAGTGAATAGAATGCTTTCACATAAATGCAGTTTCCATTTGAATTGTACTCAAAAGTCCTGACGGCAAACCTAATGGAAACACCTTAGGTGAACTTTCCACGTGATTATGAGCAGTTTGAAAGTTGTTTCGTGGCTGTACACATCAACACAAAAAAGTTGTTATCTCAGTGCATGTAATGCTTAGACAATACAAATAGTATACATTTGAATTTTACACCAAAGCACTTACTGCAAACCTAATGGAAATACCTTAGGTTAACTTCCCACATTATTCTGAGATGTCTGAAAGTTGTTTCATACCTGTGCACATAAAGACAAAAAAGTTGATTTCTCAGTGAATAGAATGCTTTCACATAAATGTCGTTTCCATATCAATTCTACTCAAAAGTCCTGACTGCAAACCTAATAGAAACAGCTGTGGTTAACTTTCGACATGACTATGAGTAGTTTGAAAGTTGTTTCATGGCTGTACACATCAACACAAAAAAGTTGTTATCTCAGTGCATGCAATGCTTAGACAATACAAATAGTATACATTTCAATTTTACACCAAAGCACTTACTGCAAACCTAATGTAAACACTTTAGGTTAACTTCCCACATGATTCTGAGATGTCTGAAAGTTGTTTCATACCTGTGCACATAAAGACAAAAAAGTTGATTTCTCAGTGAATGGAATGCTTTGACATAAATGTAGTTTCCATTTCAATTGTACTCAAAGGTCCTGACTGCAAACCTAATGGAAACAGCTTAGGTTAACTTTCGACATGACTATGAGTAGTTTGAAAGTTGTTTCATGGCTGTACACATCAACACAAAAAAGTTGTTATCTCAGTGCATGCAATGCTTAGACAATACAAATAGTATACATTTCAATTTTACACCAAAGCACTTACTGCAAACCTAATGGAAACACTTTAGGTTAACTTCCCACATGATTCTGAGATGTCTGAAAGTTGTTTCATGCCTGTGCACATAAAGACAAAAAAGTTGATTTCTCAGTGAATAGAATGCTTTGCCATAAATGTACTTTCCATTTCAATTGTACTCAAAAGTCCTGACTGCAAACCTAATGGAAACACCTTAGGTTAACTTTCCACATGATTATGAGTAGTTTGAAAGTTGTTTCATGGCTGTACACATCAACACAAAAATGTTGTTATCTCAGTGCATGCAATGCTTAGACAATACAAATAGTATACATTTCAATTTTACTCCAAAGCACTTACTGCAAACCTAATGTAAACACTTCAGGTTAACTTCCCACATGATTCTGAGATGTCTGAAAGTTGTTTCATACCTGTGCACATAAAGACAAAAAAGGTGATTTCTCAGTGAATAGAATGCTTTCACATAAATGCAGTTTCCATTTGAATTGTACTCAAAAGTCCTGACGGCAAACCTAATGGAAACACCTTAGGTGAACTTTCCACGTGATTATGAGCAGTTTGAAAGTTGTTTCGTGGCTGTACACATCAACACAAAAAAGTTGTTATCTCAGTGCATGTAATGCTTAGACAATACAAATAGTATACATTTGAATTTTACACCAAAGCACTTACTGCAAACTTAATGGAAATACCTTAGGTTAACTTCCCACATTATTCTGAGATGTCTGAAAGTTGTTTCATACCTGTGCACATAAAGACAAAAAAGTTGATTTCTCAGTGAATAGAATGCTTTCACATAAATGTCGTTTCCATATCAATTCTACTCAAAAGTCCTGACTGCAAACCTAATAGAAACAGCTTTGGTTAACTTTCGACATGACTATGAGTAGTTTGAAAGTTGTTTCATGGCTGTACACATCAACACAAAAAAGTTGTTATCTCAGTGCATGCAATGCTTAGACAATACAAATAGTATACATTTCAATTTTACACCAAAGCACTTACTGCAAACCTAATGTAAACACTTTAGGTTAACTTCCCACATGATTCTGAGATGTCTGAAAGTTGTTTCATACCTGTGCACATAAAGACAAAAAAGTTGATTTCTCAGTGAATAGAATGCTTTGACATAAATGTAGTTTCCATTTCAATTGTACTCAAAAGTCCTGACTGCAAACCTAATGCAAAACACCTTATGTTAACTTTCCACGTGATTATGAGTAGCTTGAAAGTTGTTTCATGGCTGTACACATCTACACAAAAAAGTTGCTATCTCAGTGCATGCAATGCTTAGACAATACAAATAGTATACATTTCAATTTTACACCAAAGCACTTCCTGCAAACCTAATGGAAACAACTTAGATTAACTTCCCACATGATTCTGAGATGTCTGAAAGTTGTTTCATGCCTGTGCACATAAAGACAAAAAAGTTGATTTCTCAGTGAATAGAATGCTTTGCCATAAATGTACTTTCCATTTCAATTGTACTCAAAAGTCCTGACTGCAAACCTAATGGAAACGCCTTAGGTTAACTTTCCACATGATTATGAGTAGTTTGAAAGTTGTTTCATGGCTGTACACATCAACACAAAAATGTTGTTATCTCAGTGCATGCAATGCTTAGACAATACAAATAGTATACATTTCAATTTTACTCCAAAGCACTTACTGCAAACCTAATGTAAACACTTCAGGTTAACTTCCCACATGATTCTGAGATGTCTGAAAGTTGTTTCATACCTGTGCACATAAAGACAAAAAAGGTGATTTCTCAGTGAATAGAATGCTTTCACATAAATGCAGTTTCCATTTGAATTGTACTCAAAAGTCCTGACGGCAAACCTAATGGAAACACCTTAGGTGAACTTTCCACGTGATTATGAGCAGTTTGAAAGTTGTTTCGTGGCTGTACACATCAACACAAAAAAGTTGTTATCTCAGTGCATGTAATGCTTAGACAATACAAATAGTATACATTTGAATTTTACACCAAAGCACTTACTGCAAACCTAATGGAAATACCTTAGGTTAACTTCCCACATTATTCTGAGATGTCTGAAAGTTGTTTCATACCTGTGCACATAAAGACAAAAAAGTTGATTTCTCAGTGAATAGAATGCTTTCACATAAATGTCGTTTCCATATCAATTGTACTCAAAAGTCCTGACTGCAAACCTAATAGAAACAGCTTTGGTTAACTTTCGACATGACTATGAGTAGTTTGAAAGTTGTTTCATGGCTGTACACATCAACACAAAAAAGTTGTTATCTCAGTGCATGCAATGCTTAGACAATACAAATAGTATACATTTCAATTTTACACCAAAGCACTTACTGCAAACCTAATGTAAACACTTTAGGTTAACTTCCCACATGATTCTGAGATGTCTGAAAGTTGTTTCATACCTGTGCACATAAAGACAAAAAAGTTGATTTCTCAGTGAATAGAATGCTTTGACATAAATGTAGTTTCCATTTCAATTGTACTCAAAAGTCCTGACTGCAAACCTAATGCAAAACACCTTAGGTTAACTTTCCACGTGATTATGAGTAGCTTGAAAGTTGTTTCATGGCTGTACACATCTACACAAAAAAGTTGCTATCTCAGTGCATACAATGCTTAGACAATACAAATAGTATACAATTCAATTTTACACCAAAGCACTTACTGCAAACCTAATGGAAACACTTTAGGTTAACTTCCCACATGATTCTGAGATGTCTGAAAGTTGTTTCATACTTGTGCACATAAAGGCAAAAAAGTTGATTTCTCAGTGAATAGAATGCTTTGACATAAATGTAGTTTCCATTTCAATTGTACTCAAAAGTCCTGACTGCAAACCTAATAGAAACAGCTTTGGTTAACTTTCGACATGACTATGAGTAGTTTGAAAGTTGTTTCATGGCTGTACACATCAACACAAAAAAGTTGTTATCTCAGTGCATGCAATGCTTAGACAATACAAATAGTATACATTTCAATTTTACACCAAAGCACTTACTGCAAACCTAATGGAAACACTTTAGGTTAACTTCCCACATGATTCTGAGATGTCTGAAAGTTGTTTCATGCCTGTGCACATAAAGACAAAAAAGTTGATTTCTCAGTGAATGGAATGCTTTGACATAAATGTAGTTTCCATTTCAATTGTACTCAAAAGTCCTGACTGCAAACCTAATGGAAACAGCTTTGGGTAACTTTCCACATGATTATGAGTAGTTTGAAAGTTGTTTCATGGCTGTACACATCAACACAAAAAAGTTGTTATCTCAGTGCATGCAATGCTTAGACAATACAAATAGTATACATTTCAATTTTACATCAAAGCACTTACGGCAAACCTAATCGAAACACTTTAGGTTAACTTCCCACAGGATTCTGAGATGTATGAAAGTTGTTTCATACCTGTGCACATAAAGACAAAAAAGTTGATTTCTAAGTGAATAGAATGCTTTCACATAAATGTAGTTTCCATTTCAATTGTACTCAAAAATCCTGACGGCAAACCTAATGGAAACACCTTAGGTGAACTTTCCACGTGATTATGAGCAGTTTGAAAGTTGTTTCGTGGCTGTACACATCAACACAAAAAAGTTGTTATCTCAGTGCATGTAATGCTTAGACAATACAAATAGTATACATTTCAATTTTACACCAAAGCACTTACTGCAAACCTAATGGAAACACCTTAGGTTAACTTCCCACATTATTCTGAGATGTCTGAAAGTTCTTTCATACTTGTGCACATAAAGGCAAAAAAGTTGATTTCTCAGTGAATAGAATGCTTTGACATAAATGTAGTTTCCATTTCAATTGCACTCAAAAGTCCTGACTGCAAACCTAATGGAAACAGCTTAGGTTAACTTTCCACATGATTATTAGTAGTTTGAAAGTTGTTTCATGGCTGTACACTTCAACACAAAAAAGTTGTTATCTCAGTGCATGCAATGCTTAGACAATACAAATAGTATACATTTCAATTTTACACCAAAGCACTTCCTGCAAACCTAATGGAAACAACTTAGATTAACTTCCCACATGATTTTGAGATGTCTGAAAGTTGTTTCATACCTGTGCACATAAAGACAAAAAAGTTGATTTCTCAGTGAATGGAATGCTTTGACATAAATGTAGTTTCCATTTCAATTGTACTCAAAGGTCCTGACTGCAAACCTAATGGAAACAGCTTAGGTTAACTTTCGACATGACTATGAGTAGTTTGAAAGTTGTTTCATGGCTGTACACATCAACACAAAAAAGTTGTTATCTCAGTGCATGCAATGCTTAGACAATACAAATAGTATACATTTCAATTTTACACCAAAGCACTTACTGCAAACCTAATGGAAACACTTTAGGTTATCTTCCCACATGATTCTGAGATGTCTGAAAGTTGTTTCATGCCTGTGCACATAAAGACAAAAAAGTTGATTTCTCAGTGAATAGAATGCTTTGCCATAAATGTAGTTTCCATTTCAATTGCACTCAAAAGTCCTGACTGCAAACCTAATGGAAACACCTTAGGTTAACTGTCCACATGATTATTAGTAGTTTGAAAGTTGTTTCATGGCTGTACACTTCAACACAAAAAAGTTGTTATCTCTGTGCATGCAATGCTTAGACAATACAAATAGTATACATTTCAATTTTACACCAAAGCACTTCCTGCAAACCTAATGGAAACAACTTAGATTAACTTCCCACATGATTTTGAGATGTCTGAAAGTTGTTTCATACCTGTGCACATAAAGACAAAAAAGTTGATTTCTAAGTGAATAGAATGCTTTGACATAAATGTAGTTTCCATTTCAATTGTACTCAAAAATCCTGACGGCAAACCTAATGGAAACACCTTAGGTGAACTTTCCACGTGATTATGAGCAGTTTGAAAGTTGTTTCGTGGCTGTACACATCAACACAAAAAAGTTGTTATCTCAGTGCATGTAATGCTTAGACAATACAAATAGTATACATTTCAATTTTACACCAAAGCACTTACTGCAAACCTAATGGAAACACCTTAGGTTAACTTCCCACATTATTCTGAGATGTCTGAAAGTTGTTTCATACTTGTGCACATAAAGGCAAAAAAGTTGATTTCTCAGTGAATAGAATGCTTTGACATAAATGTAGTTTCCATTTGAATTGTACTCAAAAGTCCTGACTGCAAACCTAATGGAAACACCTTAGGTTAACTTTCCACATGATTATTAGTAGTTTGAAAGTTGTTTCATGGCTGTACACTTCAACACAAAAAAGTTGTTATCTCAGTGCATGCAATGCTTAGACAATACAAATAGTATACATTTCAATTTTACACCAAAGCACTTACTGCAAACCTAATGGAAACAACTTAGATTAACTTCCCACATGATTCTGAGATGTCTGAAAGTTGTTTCATACCTGTGCATATAAAGACAAAAAAGTTGATTTCTCAGTGAATAGAATGCTTTGACATAACTGTAGTTTCCATTTCGATTGTACTCAAAAGTCCTGACTGCAAACCTAATGGAAGCACCTCAGGTTAGCTTTCCACGTGATTATGAGTAGTTTGAAAGTTGTTTCATGGCTGTACACATCAACACAAAAAAGTTGTTATCTCAGTGCATGCAATGCTTGGAGAATACAAGTAGTATACATTTCAATTTTACACCAAAGGACTTACTACAAAACTAATGGAAACAACTTAGATTAACTTCCCACATGACTCTGAGGTGTCTGAAAGTTGTTTCATACCTGTGCACATAAAGACAAAAAAGTTGATTTCTCAGTCAATGGAATGCTTTGACATAAATGTACTTTCCATTTCAATTGTACTCAAAAGTCCTGACTGCAAACCTAATGGAAACACCTTAGGTTAACTTTCCACATGATTATGAGTAGTTTAAAAGTTGTTTCATGGCTGTACACATCAACACAAAAATGTTGTTATCTCAGTGCATGCAATGCTTAGACAATACAAATAGTATACATTTCAATTTTACTCCAAAGCACTTACTGCAAACCTAATGTAAACACTTCAGGTTAACTTCCCACATGATTCTGAGATGTCTGAAAGTTGTTTCATACCTGTGCACATAAAGACAAAAAAGGTGATTTCTCAGTGAATAGAATGCTTTCACATAAATGCAGTTTCCATTTGAATTGTACTCAAAAGTCCTGACGGCAAACCTAATGGAAACACCTTAGGTGAACTTTCCACGTGATTATGAGCAGTTTGAAAGTTGTTTCGTGGCTGTACACATCAACACAAAAAAGTTGTTATCTCAGTGCATGTAATGCTTAGACAATACAAATAGTATACATTTGAATTTTACACCAAAGCACTTACTGCAAACCTAATGGAAATACCTTAGGTTAACTTCCCACATTATTCTGAGATGTCTGAAAGTTGTTTCATACCTGTGCACATAAAGACAAAAAAGTTGATTTCTCAGTGAATAGAATGCTTTCACATAAATGTCGTTTCCATATCAATTCTACTCAAAAGTCCTGACTGCAAACCTAATAGAAACAGCTTTGGTTAACTTTCGACATGACTATGAGTAGTTTGAAAGTTGTTTCATGGCTGTACACATCAACACAAAAAAGTTGTTATCTCAGTGCATGCAATGCTTAGACAATACAAATAGTATACATTTCAATTTTACACCAAAGCACTTACTGCAAACCTAATGTAAACACTTTAGGTTAACTTCCCACATGATTCTGAGATGTCTGAAAGTTGTTTCATACCTGTGCACATAAAGACAAAAAAGTTGATTTCTCAGTGAATAGAATGCTTTGACATAAATGTAGTTTCCATTTCAATTGTACTCAAAAGTCCTGACTGCAAACCTAATGCAAAACACCTTATGTTAACTTTCCACGTGATTATGAGTAGCTTGAAAGTTGTTTCATGGCTGTACACATCTACACAAAAAAGTTGCTATCTCAGTGCATACAATGCTTAGACAATACAAATAGTATACATTTCAATTTTACACCAAAGCACTTACTGCAAACCTAATGGAAACACTTTAGGTTAACTTCCCACATGATTCTGAGATGTCTGAAAGTTGTTTCATACTTGTGCACATAAAGGCAAAAAAGTTGATTTCTCAGTGAATAGAATGCTTTGACATAAATGTAGTTTCCATTTCAATTGCACTCAAAAGTCCTGACTGCAAACCTAATGGAAACAGCTTAGGTTAACTTTCCACATGATTATTAGTAGTTTGAAAGTTGTTTCATGGCTGTACACTTCAACACAAAAAAGTTGTTATCTCAGTGCATGCAATGCTTAGACAATACAAATAGTATACATTTCAATTTTACACCAAAGCACTTCCTGCAAACCTAATGGAAACAACTTAGATTAACTTCCCACATGATTTTGAGATGTCTGAAAGTTGTTTCATACCTGTGCACATAAAGACAAAAAAGTTGATTTCTCAGTGAATGGAATGCTTTGACATAAATGTAGTTTCCATTTCAATTGTACTCAAAGGTCCTGACTGCAAACCTAATGGAAACAGCTTAGGTTAACTTTCGACATGACTATGAGTAGTTTGAAAGTTGTTTCATGGCTGTACACATCAACACAAAAAAGTTGTTATCTCAGTGCATGCAATGCTTAGACAATACAAATAGTATACATTTCAATTTTACACCAAAGCACTTACTGCAAACCTAATGGAAACACTTTAGGTTAACTTCCCACATGATTCTGAGATGTCTGAAAGTTGTTTCATGCCTGTGCACATAAAGACAAAAAAGTTGATTTCTCAGTGAATAGAATGCTTTGCCATAAATGTACTTTCCATTTCAATTGTACTCAAAAGTCCTGACTGCAAACCTAATGGAAACACCTTAGGTTAACTTTCCACATGATTATGAGTAGTTTGAAAGTTGTTTCATGGCTGTACACATCAACACAAAAATGTTGTTATCTCAGTGCATGCAATGCTTAGACAATACAAATAGTATACATTTCAATTTTACTCCAAAGCACTTACTGCAAACCTAATGTAAACACTTCAGGTTAACTTCCCACATGATTCTGAGATGTCTGAAAGTTGTTTCATACCTGTGCACATAAAGACAAAAAAGGTGATTTCTCAGTGAATAGAATGCTTTCACATAAATGCAGTTTCCATTTGAATTGTACTCAAAAGTCCTGACGGCAAACCTAATGGAAACACCTTAGGTGAACTTTCCACGTGATTATGAGCAGTTTGAAAGTTGTTTCGTGGCTGTACACATCAACACAAAAAAGTTGTTATCTCAGTGCATGTAATGCTTAGACAATACAAATAGTATACATTTGAATTTTACACCAAAGCACTTACTGCAAACCTAATGGAAATACCTTAGGTTAACTTCCCACATTATTCTGAGATGTCTGAAAGTTGTTTCATACCTGTGCACATAAAGACAAAAAAGTTGATTTCTCAGTGAATAGAATGCTTTCACATAAATGTCGTTTCCATATCAATTGTACTCAAAAGTCCTGACTGCAAACCTAATAGAAACAGCTTTGGTTAACTTTCGACATGACTATGAGTAGTTTGAAAGTTGTTTCATGGCTGTACACATCAACACAAAAAAGTTGTTATCTCAGTGCATGCAATGCTTAGACAATACAAATAGTATACATTTCAATTTTACACCAAAGCACTTACTGCAAACCTAATGGAAACACTTTAGGTTAACTTCCCACATGATTCTGAGATGTCTGAAAGTTGTTTCATGCCTGTGCACATAAAGACAAAAAAGTTGATTTCTCAGTGAATGGAATGCTTTGACATAAATGTAGTTTCCATTTCAATTGTACTCAAAAGTCCTGACTGCAAACCTAATGGAAACAGCTTTGGGTAACTTTCCACATGATTATGAGTAGTTTGAAAGTTGTTTCATGGCTGTACACATCAACACAAAAAAGTTGTTATCTCAGTGCATGCAATGCTTAGACAATACAAATAGTATACATTTCAATTTTACATCAAAGCACTTACGGCAAACCTAATCGAAACACTTTAGGTTAACTTCCCACAGGATTCTGAGATGTATGAAAGTTGTTTCATACCTGTGCACATAAAGACAAAAAAGTTGATTTCTAAGTGAATAGAATGCTTTGACATAAATGTAGTTTCCATTTCAATTGTACTCAAAAATCCTGACGGCAAACCTAATGGAAACACCTTAGGTGAACTTTCCACGTGATTATGAGCAGTTTGAAAGTTGTTTCGTGGCTGTACACATCAACACAAAAAAGTTGTTATCTCAGTGCATGTAATGCTTAGACAATACAAATAGTATACATTTCAATTTTACACCAAAGCACTTACTGCAAACCTAATGGAAACACCTTAGGTTAACTTCCCACATTATTCTGAGATGTCTGAAAGTTGTTTCATACTTGTGCACATAAAGGCAAAAAAGTTGATTTCTCAGTGAATAGAATGCTTTGACATAAATGTAGTTTCCATTTCAATTGCACTCAAAAGTCCTGACTGCAAACCTAATGGAAACAGCTTAGGTTAACTTTCCACATGATTATTAGTAGTTTGAAAGTTGTTTCATGGCTGTACACTTCAACACAAAAAAGTTGTTATCTCAGTGCATGCAATGCTTAGACAATACAAATAGTATACATTTCAATTTTACACCAAAGCACTTCCTGCAAACCTAATGGAAACAACTTAGATTAACTTCCCACATGATTTTGAGATGTCTGAAAGTTGTTTCATACCTGTGCACATAAAGACAAAAAAGTTGATTTCTCAGTGAATGGAATGCTTTGACATAAATGTAGTTTCCATTTCAATTGTACTCAAAGGTCCTGACTGCAAACCTAATGGAAACAGCTTAGGTTAACTTTCGACATGACTATGAGTAGTTTGAAAGTTGTTTCATGGCTGTACACATCAACACAAAAAAGTTGTTATCTCAGTGCATGCAATGCTTAGACAATACAAATAGTATACATTTCAATTTTACACCAAAGCACTTACTGCAAACCTAATGGAAACACTTTAGGTTAACTTCCCACATGATTCTGAGATGTCTGAAAGTTGTTTCATGCCTGTGCACATAAAGACAAAAAAGTTGATTTCTCAGTGAATAGAATGCTTTGCCATAAATGTACTTTCCATTTCAATTGTACTCAAAAGTCCTGACTGCAAACCTAATGGAAACACCTTAGGTGAACTTTCCACGTGATTATGAGCAGTTTGAAAGTTGTTTCGTGGCTGTACACATCAACACAAAAAAGTTGTTATCTCAGTGCATGTAATGCTTAGACAATACAAATAGTATACATTTGAATTTTACACCAAAGCACTTACTGCAAACCTAATGGAAATACCTTAGGTTAACTTCCCACATTATTCTGAGATGTCTGAAAGTTGTTTCATACCTGTGCACATAAAGACAAAAAAGTTGATTTCTCAGTGAATAGAATGCTTTCACATAAATGTCGTTTCCATATCAATTGTACTCAAAAGTCCTGACTGCAAACCTAATAGAAACAGCTTTGGTTAACTTTCGACATGACTATGAGTAGTTTGAAAGTTGTTTCATGGCTGTACACATCAACACAAAAAAGTTGTTATCTCAGTGCATGCAATGCTTAGACAATACAAATAGTATACATTTCAATTTTACACCAAAGCACTTACTGCAAACCTAATGTAAACACTTTAGGTTAACTTCCCACATGATTCTGAGATGTCTGAAAGTTGTTTCATACCTGTGCACATAAAGACAAAAAAGTTGATTTCTCAGTGAATAGAATGCTTTGACATAAATGTAGTTTCCATTTCAATTGTACTCAAAAGTCCTGACTGCAAACCTAATGCAAAACACCTTAGGTTAACTTTCCACGTGATTATGAGTAGCTTGAAAGTTGTTTCATGGCTGTACACATCTACACAAAAAAGTTGCTATCTCAGTGCATACAATGCTTAGACAATACAAATAGTATACAATTCAATTTTACACCAAAGCACTTACTGCAAACCTAATGGAAACACTTTAGGTTAACTTCCCACATGATTCTGAGATGTCTGAAAGTTGTTTCATACTTGTGCACATAAAGGCAAAAAAGTTGATTTCTCAGTGAATAGAATGCTTTGACATAAATGTAGTTTCCATTTCAATTGTACTCAAAAGTCCTGACTGCAAACCTAATAGAAACAGCTTTGGTTAACTTTCGACATGACTATGAGTAGTTTGAAAGTTGTTTCATGGCTGTACACATCAACACAAAAAAGTTGTTATCTCAGTGCATGCAATGCTTAGACAATACAAATAGTATACATTTCAATTTTACACCAAAGCACTTACTGCAAACCTAATGGAAACACTTTAGGTTAACTTCCCACATGATTCTGAGATGTCTGAAAGTTGTTTCATGCCTGTGCACATAAAGACAAAAAAGTTGATTTCTCAGTGAATGGAATGCTTTGACATAAATGTAGTTTCCATTTCAATTGTACTCAAAAGTCCTGACTGCAAACCTAATGGAAACAGCTTAGGTTAACTTTCCACATGATTATGAGTAGTTTGAAAGTTGTTTCATGGCTGTACACATCAACACAAAAAATTTGTTATCTCAGTGCATGCAATGCTTAGACAATACAAATAGTATACATTTCAATTTTACATCAAAGCACTTACGGCAAACCTAATCGAAACACTTTAGGTTAACTTCCCACAGGATTCTGAGATGTATGAAAGTTGTTTCATACCTGTGCACATAAAGACAAAAAAGTTGATTTCTAAGTGAATAGAATGCTTTGACATAAATGTAGTTTCCATTTGAATTGTACTCAAAAGTCCTGACTGCAAACCTAATGGAAACACCTTAGGTTAACTTTCCACATGATTATTAGTAGTTTGAAAGTTGTTTCATGGCTGTACACTTCAACACAAAAAAGTTGTTATCTCAGTGCATGCAATGCTTAGACAATACAAATAGTATACATTTCAATTTTACACCAAAGCACTTACTGCAAACCTAATGGAAACAACTTAGATTAACTTCCCACATGATTCTGAGATGTCTGAAAGTTGTTTCATACCTGTGCACATAAAGACAAAAAAGTTGATTTCTCAGTGAATAGAATGCTTTGACATAACTGTAGTTTCCATTTCGATTGTACTCAAAAGTCCTGACTGCAAACCTAATGGAAGCACCTCAGGTTAGCTTTCCACGTGATTATGAGTAGTTTGAAAGTTGTTTCATGGCTGTACACATCAACACAAAAAAGTTGTTATCTCAGTGCATGCAATGCTTGGAGAATACAAGTAGTATACATTTCAATTTTACACCAAAGGACTTACTACAAAACTAATGGAAACAACTTAGATTAACTTCCCACATGACTCTGAGGTGTCTGAAAGTTGTTTCATACCTGTGCACATAAAGACAAAAAAGTTGATTTCTCAGTGAATGGAATGCTTTGACATAAATGTAGTTTCCATTTCAATTGTACTCAAAGGTCCTGACTGCAAACCTAATGGAAACAGCTTAGGTTAACTTTCGACATGACTATGAGTAGTTTGAAAGTTGTTTCATGGCTGTACACATCAACACAAAAAAGTTGTTATCTCAGTGCATGCAATGCTTAGACAATACAAATAGTATACATTTCAATTTTACACCAAAGCACTTACTGCAAACCTAATGGAAACACTTTAGGTTAACTTCCCACATGATTCTGAGATGTCTGAAAGTTGTTTCATGCCTGTGCACATAAAGACAAAAAAGTTGATTTCTCAGTGAATAGAATGCTTTGCCATAAATGTACTTTCCATTTCAATTGTACTCAAAAGTCCTGACTGCAAACCTAATGGAAACACCATAGGTGAACTTTCCACGTGATTATGAGCAGTTTGAAAGTTGTTTCGTGGCTGTACACATCAACACAAAAAAGTTGTTATCTCAGTGCATGTAATGCTTAGACAATACAAATAGTATACATTTGAATTTTACACCAAAGCACTTACTGCAAACCTAATGGAAATACCTTAGGTTAACTTCCCACATTATTCTGAGATGTCTGAAAGTTGTTTCATACCTGTGCACATAAAGACAAAAAAGTTGATTTCTCAGTGAATAGAATGCTTTCACATAAATGTCGTTTCCATATCAATTGTACTCAAAAGTCCTGACTGCAAACCTAATAGAAACAGCTTTGGTTAACTTTCGACATGACTATGAGTAGTTTGAAAGTTGTTTCATGGCTGTACACATCAACACAAAAAAGTTGTTATCTCAGTGCATGCAATGCTTAGACAATACAAATAGTATACATTTCAATTTTACACCAAAGCACTTACTGCAAACCTAATGTAAACACTTTAGGTTAACTTCCCACATAATTCTGAGATGTCTGAAAGTTGTTTCATACCTGTGCACATAAAGACAAAAAAGTTGATTTCTCAGTGAATAGAATGCTTTGACATAAATGTAGTTTCCATTTCAATTGTACTCAAAAGTCCTGACTGCAAACCTAATGCAAAACACCTTAGGTTAACTTTCCACGTGATTATGAGTAGCTTGAAAGTTGTTTCATGGCTGTACACATCTACACAAAAAAGTTGCTATCTCAGTGCATACAATGCTTAGACAATACAAATAGTATACAATTCAATTTTACACCAAAGCACTTACTGCAAACCTAATGGAAACACTTTAGGTTAACTTCCCACATGATTCTGAGATGTCTGAAAGTTGTTTCATACTTGTGCACATAAAGGCAAAAAAGTTGATTTCTCAGTGAATAGAATGCTTTGACATAAATGTAGTTTCCATTTCAATTGTACTCAAAAGTCCTGACTGCAAACCTAATAGAAACAGCTTTGGTTAACTTTCGACATGACTATGAGTAGTTTGAAAGTTGTTTCATGGCTGTACACATCAACACAAAAAAGTTGTTATCTCAGTGCATGCAATGCTTAGACAATACAAATAGTATACATTTCAATTTTACACCAAAGCACTTACTGCAAACCTAATGGAAACACTTTAGGTTAACTTCCCACATGATTCTGAGATGTCTGAAAGTTGTTTCATGCCTGTGCACATAAAGACAAAAAAGTTGATTTCTCAGTGAATGGAATGCTTTGACATAAATGTAGTTTCCATTTCAATTGTACTCAAAAGTCCTGACTGCAAACCTAATGGAAACAGCTTAGGTTAACTTTCCACATGATTATGAGTAGTTTGAAAGTTGTTTCATGGCTGTACACATCAACACAAAAAATTTGTTATCTCAGTGCATGCAATGCTTAGACAATACAAATAGTATACATTTCAATTTTACATCAAAGCACTTACGGCAAACCTAATCGAAACACTTTAGGTTAACTTCCCACAGGATTCTGAGATGTATGAAAGTTGTTTCATACCTGTGCACATAAAGACAAAAAAGTTGATTTCTAAGTGAATAGAATGCTTTGACATAAATGTAGTTTCCATTTGAATTGTACTCAAAAGTCCTGACTGCAAACCTAATGGAAACACCTTAGGTTAACTTTCCACATGATTATTAGTAGTTTGAAAGTTGTTTCATGGCTGTACACTTCAACACAAAAAAGTTGTTATCTCAGTGCATGCAATGCTTAGACAATACAAATAGTATACATTTCAATTTTACACCAAAGCACTTACTGCAAACCTAATGGAAACAACTTAGATTAACTTCCCACATGATTCTGAGATGTCTGAAAGTTGTTTCATACCTGTGCACATAAAGACAAAAAAGGTGATTTCTCAGTGAATAGAATGCTTTCACATAAATGCAGTTTCCATTTGAATTGTACTCAAAAGTCCTGACGGCAAACCTAATGGAAACACCTTAGGTGAACTTTCCACGTGATTATGAGCAGTTTGAAAGTTGTTTCGTGGCTGTACACATCAACACAAAAAAGTTGTTATCTCAGTGCATGTAATGCTTAGACAATACAAATAGTATACATTTGAATTTTACACCAAAGCACTTACTGCAAACCTAATGGAAATACCTTAGGTTAACTTCCCACATTATTCTGAGATGTCTGAAAGTTGTTTCATACCTGTGCACATAAAGACAAAAAAGTTGATTTCTCAGTGAATAGAATGCTTTCACATAAATGTCGTTTCCATATCAATTCTACTCAAAAGTCCTGACTGCAAACCTAATAGAAACAGCTTTGGTTAACTTTCGACATGACTATGAGTAGTTTGAAAGTTGTTTCATGGCTGTACACATCAACACAAAAAAGTTGTTATCTCAGTGCATGCAATGCTTAGACAATACAAATAGTATACATTTCAATTTTACACCAAAGCACTTACTGCAAACCTAATGTAAACACTTTAGGTTAACTTCCCACATGATTCTGAGATGTCTGAAAGTTGTTTCATACCTGTGCACATAAAGACAAAAAAGTTGATTTCTCAGTGAATAGAATGCTTTGACATAAATGTAGTTTCCATTTCAATTGTACTCAAAAGTCCTGACTGCAAACCTAATGCAAAATACCTTAGGTTAACTTTCCACGTGATTATGAGTAGCTTGAAAGTTGTTTCATGGCTGTACACATCTACACAAAAAAGTTGCTATCTCAGTGCATACAATGCTTAGACAATACAAATAGTATACATTTCAATTTTACACCAAAGCACTTACTGCAAACCTAATGGAAACACTTTAGGTTAACTTCCCACATGATTCTGAGATGTCTGAAAGTTGTTTCATACTTGTGCACATAAAGGCAAAAAAGTTGATTTCTCAGTGAATAGAATGCTTTGACATAAATGTAGTTTCCATTTCAATTGTACTCAAAAGTCCTGACTGCAAACCTAATAGAAACAGCTTTGGTTAACTTTCGACATGACTATGAGTAGTTTGAAAGTTGTTTCATGGCTGTACACATCAACACAAAAAAGTTGTTATCTCAGTGCATGCAATGCTTAGACAATACAAATAGTATACATTTCAATTTTACACCAAAGCACTTACTGCAAACCTAATGGAAACACTTTAGGTTAACTTCCCACATGATTCTGAGATGTCTGAAAGTTGTTTCATGCCTGTGCACATAAAGACAAAAAAGTTGATTTCTCAGTGAATGGAATGCTTTGACATAAATGTAGTTTCCATTTCAATTGTACTCAAAAGTCCTGACTGCAAACCTAATGGAAACAGCTTTGGGTAACTTTCCACATGATTATGAGTAGTTTGAAAGTTGTTTCATGGCTGTACACATCAACACAAAAAAGTTGTTATCTCAGTGCATGCAATGCTTAGACAATACAAATAGTATACATTTCAATTTTACATCAAAGCACTTACGGCAAACCTAATCGAAACACTTTAGGTTAACTTCCCACAGGATTCTGAGATGTATGAAAGTTGTTTCATACCTGTGCACATAAAGACAAAAAAGTTGATTTCTAAGTGAATAGAATGCTTTCACATAAATGTAGTTTCCATTTCAATTGTACTCAAAAATCCTGACGGCAAACCTAATGGAAACACCTTAGGTGAACTTTCCACGTGATTATGAGCAGTTTGAAAGTTGTTTCGTGGCTGTACACATCAACACAAAAAAGTTGTTATCTCAGTGCATGTAATGCTTACACAATACAAATAGTATACATTTCAATTTTACACCAAAGCACTTACTGCAAACCTAATGGAAACACTTTAGGTTAACTTCCCACATTATTCTGAGATGTCTGAAAGTTGTTTCATACTTGTGCACATAAAGGCAAAAAAGTTGATTTCTCAGTGAATAGAATGCTTTGACATAAATGTAGTTTCCATTTCAATTGCACTCAAAAGTCCTGACTGCAAACCTAATGGAAACAGCTTAGGTTAACTTTCCACATGATTATTAGTAGTTTGAAAGTTGTTTCATGGCTGTACACTTCAACACAAAAAAGTTGTTATCTCAGTGCATGCAATGCTTAGACAATACAAATAGTATACATTTCAATTTTACACCAAAGCACTTACTGCAAACCTAATGGAAACACTTTAGGTTAACTTCCCACATTATTCTGAGATGTCTGAAAGTTGTTTCATGCCTGTGCACATAAAGACAAAAAAGTTGATTTCTCAGTGAATAGAATGCTTTGCCATAAATGTAGTTTCCATTTCAATTGCACTCAAAAGTCCTGACTGCAAACCTAATGGAAACACCTTAGGTTAACTTTCCACATGATTATTAGTAGTTTGAAAGTTGTTTCATGGCTGTACACATCCACACAAAAAAGTTGTTATCTCAGTGCATGCAATGCTTAGACAATACAAATAGTATACATTTCAATTTTACACCAAAGCACTTACTGCAAACCTAATGGAAACACTTTAGGTTAACTTCCCACATTATTCTGAGATGTCTGAAAGTTGTTTCATGCCTGTGCACATAAAGACAAAAAAGTTGATTTCTCAGTGAATAGAATGCTTTGCCATAAATGTAGTTTCCATTTCAATTGCACTCAAAAGTCCTGACTGCAAACCTAATGGAAACACCTTAGGTTAACTTTCCACATGATTATTAGTAGTTTGAAAGTTGTTTCATGGCTGTACACTTCAACACAAAAAAGTTGTTATCTCAGTGCATGCAATGCTTAGACAATACAAATAGTATACATTTCAATTTTACACCAAAGCACTTCCTGCAAACCTAATGGAAACAACTTAGATTAACTTCCCACATGATTTTGAGATGTCTGAAAGTTGTTTCATACCTGTGCACATAAAGACAAAAAAGTTGATTTCTAAGTGAATACAATGCTTTGACATAAATGTAGTTTCCATTTCAATTGTACTCAAAAATCCTGACGGCAAACCTAATGGAAACACCTTAGGTGAACTTTCCACGTGATTATGAGCAGTTTGAAAGTTGTTTCGTGGCTGTACACATCAACACAAAAAAGTTGTTATCTCAGTGCATGTAATGCTTAGACAATACAAATAGTATACATTTCAATTTTACACCAAAGCACTTACTGCAAACCTAATGGAAACACCTTAGGTTAACTTCCCACATTATTCTGAGATGTCTGAAAGTTGTTTCATACTTGTGCACATAAAGGCAAAAAAGTTGATTTCTCAGTGAATAGAATGCTTTGACATAAATGTAGTTTCCATTTCAATTGTACTCAAAAGTCCTGACTGCAAACCTAATAGAAACAGCTTTGGTTAACTTTCGACATGACTATGAGTAGTTTGAAAGTTGTTTCATGGCTGTACACATCCACACAAAAAAGTTGTTATCTCAGTGCATGCAATGCTTAGACAATACAAATAGTATACATTTCAATTTTACACCAAAGCACTTACTGCAAACCTAATGTAAACACTTTAGGTTAACTTCCCACATGATTCTGAGATGTCTGAAAGTTGTTTCATACCTGTGCACATAAAGACAAAAAAGTTGATTTCTCAGTGAACAGAATGCTTTCACATAAATGTCGTTTCCATTTCAATTGTACTCAAAAGTCCTGACTGCAAACCTAATGGAAACACCGTAGGTTAACTTTCCACATGATTATTAGTAGTTTGAAAGTTGTTTCATGGCTGTACACTTGAACACAAAAAAGTTGTTATCTCAGTGCATGCAATGCTTAGACAATACAAATAGTATACATTTCAATTTTACACCAAAGCACTTACTGCAAACCTAATGGAAACAACTTAGATTAACTTCCCACATGATTCTGAGATGTCTGAAAGTTGTTTCATACCTGTGCACATAAAGACAAAAAAGTTGATTTCTCAGTGAATAGAATGCTTTGACATAACTGTAGTTTCCATTTCGATTGTACTCAAAAGTCCTGACTGCAAACCTAATGGTAGCACCTCAGGTTAGCTTTCCACGTGATTATGAGTAGTTTGAAAGTTGTTTCATGGCTGTACACATCAACACAAAAAAGTTGTTATCTCAGTGCATGCAATGCTTGGACAATACAAGTAGTATACATTTCAATTTTACACCAAAGGACTTACTACAAAACTAATGGAAACAACTTAGATTAACTTCCCACATGACTCTGAGGTGTCTGAAAGTTGTTTCATACCTGTGCACATAAAGACAAAAAAGTTGATTTCTCAGTCAATGGAATGCTTTGACATAAATGTACTTTCCATTTCAATTGTACTCAAAAGTCCTGACTGCAAACCTAATGGAAACACCTTAGGTTAACTTTCCACATGATTATGAGTAGTTTAAAAGTTGTTTCATGGCTGTACACATCAACACAAAAATGTTGTTATCTCAGTGCATGCAATGCTTAGACAATACAAATAGTATACATTTCAATTTTACACCAAAGCACTTACTGCAAACCTAATGTAAACACTTCAGGTTAACTTCCCACATGATTCTGAGATGTCTGAAAGTTGTTTCATACCTGTGCACATAAAGACAAAAAAGTTGATTTCTCAGTGAATAGAATGCTTTCACATAAATGCAGTTTCCATTTCAATTGTACTCAAAAGTCCTGACGGCAAACCTAATGGAAACACCTGAGGTGAACTTTCCACGTGATTATGAGCAGTTTGAAAGTTGTTTCGTGGCTGTACACATCAACACAAAAAAGTTGTTATCTCAGTGCATGTAATGCTTAGACAATACAAATAGTATACATTTCAATTTTACACCAAAGCACTTACTGCAAACCTAATGGAAACACCTTAGGTTAACTTCCCACATTATTCTGAGATGTCTGAAAGTTGTTTCATACCTGTGCACATAAAGACAAAAAAGTTGATTTCTCAGTGAATAGAATGCTTTCACATAAATGTCGATTCCATTTCAATTGTACTCAAAAGTCCTGACTGCAAACCTAATAGAAACAGCTTTGGTTAACTTTCGACATGACTATGAGTAGTTTGAAAGTTGTTTCATGGCTGTACACATCAACACAAAAAAGTTGTTATCTCAGTGCATGCAATGCTTAGGCAATACATATAGTATACATTTCAATTTTACACCAAAGCACTTACTGCAAACCTAATGTAAACACTTTAGGTTAACTACCCACATGATTCTGAGATGTCTGAAAGTTGTTTCATACCTGTGCACATAAAGACAAAAAAGTTGATTTCTCAGTGAATAGAATGCTTTGACATAAATGTAGTTTCCATTTCAATTGTACTCAAAAGTCCTGACTGCAAAGCTAATGCAAAACACCTTAGGTTAACTTTCCACATGATTATGAGTAGCTTGAAAGTTGTTTCATGGCTGTACACATCTACACAAAAAAGTTGCTATCTCAGTGCATACAATGCTTAGACAATACAAATAGTATACATTTCAATTTTACACCAAAGCACTTACTGCAAACCTAATGGAAACACTTTAGGTTAACTTCCCACATGATTCTGAGATGTCTGAAAGTTGTTTCATACCTGTGCACATAAAGACAAAAAAGTTGATTTCACAGTGAATGGAATGCTTTGACATAAATGTAGTTTCCATTTCAATTGTACTCAAAAGTCCTGACTGCAAACCTAATGGAAACAGCTTAGGTTAACTTTCCACATGATTATGAGTAGTTTGAAAGTTGTTTCATGGCTGTACACATCAACACAAAAAAGTTGTTATCTCAGTGCATGCAATGCTTAGACAATACAAATAGTATACATTTCAATTTTACATCAAAGCACTTACGGCAAACCTAATGGAAACAACTTAGATTAACTTCCCACATGATTTTGAGATGTCTGAAAGTTGTTTCATACCTGTGCACATAAAGACAAAAAAGTTGATTTCTCAGTGAATGGAATGCTTTGACATAAATGTAGTTTCCATTTCAATTGTACTCAAAAGTCCTGACTGCAAACCTAATGGAAACAGCTTTGGTTAACTTTCCACATGATTATGAGTAGTTTGAAAGTTGTTTCATGGCTGTACACATCAACACAAAAAAGTTGTTATCTCAGTGCATGCAATGCTTAGACAATACAAATAGTATACATTTCAATTTTACATCAAAGCACTTACGGCAAACCTAATCGAAGCACTTTAGGTTAACTTCCCACAGGATTCTGAGATGTATGAAAGTTGTTTCATACCTGTGCACATAAAGACAAAAAAGTTGATTTCTAAGTGAATAGAATGCTTTGACATAAATGTAGTTTCCATTTCAATTGTACTCAAAAGTCCTGACGGCAAACCTAATGGAAACACCTTAGGTGAACTTTCCACGTGATTATGAGCAGTTTGAAAGTTGTTTCGTGGCTGTACACATCAACACAAAAAAGTTGTTATCTCAGTGCATGTAATGCTTAGACAATACAAATAGTATACATTTCAATTTTACACCAAAGCACTTACTGCAAACCTAATGGAAACACCTTAGGTTAGCTTCCCACATTATTCTGAGATGTCTGAAAGTTGTTTCATACTTGTGCACATAAAGGCAAAAAAGTTGATTTCTCAGTGAATAGAATGCTTTGACATAAATGTAGTTTCCATTTCAATTGTACTCAAAAGTCCTGACTGCAAACCTAATAGAAACAGCTTTGGTTCACTTTCGACATGACTATGAGTAGTTTGAAAGTTGTTTCATGGCTGTACACATCAACACAAAAAAGTTGTTATCTCAGTGCATGCAATGCTTAGACAATACAAATAGTATACATTTCAATTTTACACCAAAGGACTTACTGCAAACCTAATGGAAACACTTTAGGTTAACTTCCCACATGATTCTGAGATGTCTGAAAGTTGTTTCATGCCTGTGCACATAAAGACAAAAAAGTTGATTTCTCAGTGAATAGAATGCTTTGACATAAATGTAGTTTCCATTTCAATTGCACTCAAAAGTCCTGACTGCAAACCTAATGGAAACAGCTTAGGTTAACTTTCCACATGATTATGAGTAGTTTGAAAGTTGTTTCATGGCTGTACACATCAACACAAAAAAGTTGTTATCTCAGTGCATGCAATGCTTAGACAATACAAATAGTATACATTTCAATTTTACATCAAAGCACTTACGGCAAACCTAATCGAAACACTTTAGGTTAACTTCCCACATGATTCTGAGATGTATGAAAGTTGTTTCATACCTGTGCACATAAAGACAAAAAATTTGGTTTCCAAGTGAATAGAATGCTTTGACATAAATGTAGTTTCAATTTGAATTGTACTCAAAAGTCCTGACTGCAAACCTAATGGAAACACCTTAGGTTAACTTTCCACATGATTATTAGTAGTTTGATAGTTGTTTCATGGCTGTACACTTCAACACAAAAAAGTTGTTATCTCAGTGCATGCAATGCTTAGACAATACAAATAGTATACATTTCAATTTTACACCAAAGCACTTACTGCAAACCTAATGGAAACAACTTAGATTAACTTCCCACATGATTCTGAGATGTCTGAAAGTTGTTTCATACCTGTGCACATAAAGACAAAAAAGTTGATTTCTCAGTGAATAGAATGCTTTGACATAACTGTAGTTTCCATTTCGATTGTACTCAAAAGTCCTGACTGCAAACCTAATGGAAGCACCTCAGGTTAGCTTTCCACGTGATTATGAGTAGTTTGAAAGTTGTTTCATGGCTGTACACATCAACACAAAAAAGTTGTTATCTCAGTGCATGTAATGCTTAGACAATACAAATAGTATACATTTCAATTTTACACCAAAGCACTTCCTGCAAACCTAATGGAAACAACTTAGATTAACTTCCCACATGATTTTGAGATGTCTGAAAGTTGTTTCATACCTGTGCACATAAAGACAAAAAAGTTGATTTCTAAGTGAATACAATGCTTTGACATAAATGTAGTTTCCATTTCAATTGTACTCAAAAATCCTGACGGCAAACCTAATGGAAACACCTTAGGTGAACTTTCCACGTGATTATGAGCAGTTTGAAAGTTGTTTCGTGGCTGTACACATCAACACAAAAAAGTTGTTATCTCAGTGCATGTAATGCTTAGACAATACAAATAGTATACATTTCAATTTTACACCAAAGCACTTACTGCAAACCTAATGGAAACACCTTAGGTTAACTTCCCACATTATTCTGAGATGTCTGAAAGTTGTTTCATACTTGTGCACATAAAGGCAAAAAAGTTGATTTCTCAGTGAATAGAATGCTTTGACATAAATGTAGTTTCCATTTCAATTGTACTCAAAAGTCCTGACTGCAAACCTAATAGAAACAGCTTTGGTTAACTTTCGACATGACTATGAGTAGTTTGAAAGTTGTTTCATGGCTGTACACATCCACACAAAAAAGTTGTTATCTCAGTGCATGCAATGCTTAGACAATACAAATAGTATACATTTCAATTTTACACCAAAGCACTTACTGCAAACCTAATGTAAACACTTTAGGTTAACTTCCCACATGATTCTGAGATGTCTGAAAGTTGTTTCATACCTGTGCACATAAAGACAAAAAAGTTGATTTCTCAGTGAACAGAATGCTTTCACATAAATGTCGTTTCCATTTCAATTGTACTCAAAAGTCCTGACTGCAAACCTAATGGAAACACCGTAGGTTAACTTTCCACATGATTATTAGTAGTTTGAAAGTTGTTTCATGGCTGTACACTTGAACACAAAAAAGTTGTTATCTCAGTGCATGCAATGCTTAGACAATACAAATAGTATACATTTCAATTTTACACCAAAGCACTTACTGCAAACCTAATGGAAACAACTTAGATTAACTTCCCACATGATTCTGAGATGTCTGAAAGTTGTTTCATACCTGTGCACATAAAGACAAAAAAGTTGATTTCTCAGTGAATAGAATGCTTTGACATAACTGTAGTTTCCATTTCGATTGTACTCAAAAGTCCTGACTGCAAACCTAATGGTAGCACCTCAGGTTAGCTTTCCACGTGATTATGAGTAGTTTGAAAGTTGTTTCATGGCTGTACACATCAACACAAAAAAGTTGTTATCTCAGTGCATGCAATGCTTGGACAATACAAGTAGTATACATTTCAATTTTACACCAAAGGACTTACTACAAAACTAATGGAAACAACTTAGATTAACTTCCCACATGACTCTGAGGTGTCTGAAAGTTGTTTCATACCTGTGCACATAAAGACAAAAAAGTTGATTTCTCAGTCAATGGAATGCTTTGACATAAATGTACTTTCCATTTCAATTGTACTCAAAAGTCCTGACTGCAAACCTAATGGAAACACCTTAGGTTAACTTTCCACATGATTATGAGTAGTTTAAAAGTTGTTTCATGGCTGTACACATCAACACAAAAATGTTGTTATCTCAGTGCATGCAATGCTTAGACAATACAAATAGTATACATTTCAATTTTACACCAAAGCACTTACTGCAAACCTAATGTAAACACTTCAGGTTAACTTCCCACATGATTCTGAGATGTCTGAAAGTTGTTTCATACCTGTGCACATAAAGACAAAAAAGTTGATTTCTCAGTGAATAGAATGCTTTCACATAAATGCAGTTTCCATTTCAATTGTACTCAAAAGTCCTGACTGCAAAGCTAATGCAAAACACCTTAGGTTAACTTTCCACATGATTATGAGTAGCTTGAAAGTTGTTTCATGGCTGTACACATCTACACAAAAAAGTTGCTATCTCAGTGCATACAATGCTTAGACAATACAAATAGTATACATTTCAATTTTACACCAAAGCACTTACTGCAAACCTAATGGAAACACTTTAGGTTAACTTCCCACATGATTCTGAGATGTCTGAAAGTTGTTTCATACCTGTGCACATAAAGACAAAAAAGTTGATTTCACAGTGAATGGAATGCTTTGACATAAATGTAGTTTCCATTTCAATTGTACTCAAAAGTCCTGACTGCAAACCTAATGGAAACAGCTTAGGTTAACTTTCCACATGATTATGAGTAGTTTGAAAGTTGTTTCATGGCTGTACACATCAACACAAAAAAGTTGTTATCTCAGTGCATGCAATGCTTAGACAATACAAATAGTATACATTTCAATTTTACATCAAAGCACTTACGGCAAACCTAATGGAAACAACTTAGATTAACTTCCCACATGATTTTGAGATGTCTGAAAGTTGTTTCATACCTGTGCACATAAAGACAAAAAAGTTGATTTCTCAGTGAATGGAATGCTTTGACATAAATGTAGTTTCCATTTCAATTGTACTCAAAAGTCCTGACTGCAAACCTAATGGAAACAGCTTTGGTTAACTTTCCACATGATTATGAGTAGTTTGAAAGTTGTTTCATGGCTGTACACATCAACACAAAAAAGTTGTTATCTCAGTGCATGCAATGCTTAGACAATACAAATAGTATACATTTCAATTTTACATCAAAGCACTTACGGCAAACCTAATCGAAGCACTTTAGGTTAACTTCCCACAGGATTCTGAGATGTATGAAAGTTGTTTCATACCTGTGCACATAAAGACAAAAAAGTTGATTTCTAAGTGAATAGAATGCTTTGACATAAATGTAGTTTCCATTTCAATTGTACTCAAAAGTCCTGACGGCAAACCTAATGGAAACACCTTAGGTGAACTTTCCACGTGATTATGAGCAGTTTGAAAGTTGTTTCGTGGCTGTACACATCAACACAAAAAAGTTGTTATCTCAGTGCATGTAATGCTTAGACAATACAAATAGTATACATTTCAATTTTACACCAAAGCACTTACTGCAAACCTAATGGAAACACCTTAGGTTAGCTTCCCACATTATTCTGAGATGTCTGAAAGTTGTTTCATACTTGTGCACATAAAGGCAAAAAAGTTGATTTCTCAGTGAATAGAATGCTTTGACATAAATGTAGTTTCCATTTCAATTGTACTCAAAAGTCCTGACTGCAAACCTAATAGAAACAGCTTTGGTTCACTTTCGACATGACTATGAGTAGTTTGAAAGTTGTTTCATGGCTGTACACATCAACACAAAAAAGTTGTTATCTCAGTGCATGCAATGCTTAGACAATACAAATAGTATACATTTCAATTTTACACCAAAGTACTTACTGCAAACCTAATGGAAACACTTTAGGTTAACTTCCCACATGATTCTGAGATGTCTGAAAGTTGTTTCATGCCTGTGCACATAAAGACAAAAAAGTTGATTTCTCAGTGAATAGAATGCTTTGACATAAATGTAGTTTCCATTTCAATTGCACTCAAAAGTCCTGACTGCAAACCTAATGGAAACAGCTTAGGTTAACTTTCCACATGATTATGAGTAGTTTGAAAGTTGTTTCATGGCTGTACACATCAACACAAAAAAGTTGTTATCTCAGTGCATGCAATGCTTAGACAATACAAATAGTATACATTTCAATTTTACATCAAAGCACTTACGGCAAACCTAATCGAAACACTTTAGGTTAACTTCCCACATGATTCTGAGATGTATGAAAGTTGTTTCATACCTGTGCACATAAAGACAAAAAATTTGGTTTCCAAGTGAATAGAATGCTTTGACATAAATGTAGTTTCAATTTGAATTGTACTCAAAAGTCCTGACTGCAAACCTAATGGAAACACCTTAGGTTAACTTTCCACATGATTATTAGTAGTTTGAAAGTTGTTTCATGGCTGTACACTTCAACACAAAAAAGTTGTTATCTCAGTGCATGCAATGCTTAGACAATACAAATAGTATACATTTCAATTTTACACCAAAGCACTTACTGCAAACCTAATGGAAACAACTTAGATTAACTTCCCACATGATTCTGAGATGTCTGAAAGTTGTTTCATACCTGTGCACATAAAGACAAAAAAGTTGATTTCTCAGTGAATAGAATGCTTTGACATAACTGTAGTTTCCATTTCGATTGTACTCAAAAGTCCTGACTGCAAACCTAATGGAAGCACCTCAGGTTAGCTTTCCACGTGATTATGAGTAGTTTGAAAGTTGTTTCATGGCTGTACACATCAACACAAAAAAGTTGTTATCTCAGTGCATGCAATGCTTAGACAATACAAGTAGTATACATTTCAATTTTACACCAAAGGACTTACTACAAAACTAATGGAAACAACTTAGATTAACTTCCCACATGACTCTGAGGTGTCTGAAAGTTGTTTCATACCTGTGCACATAAAGACAAAAAAGTTGATTTCTCAGTGAATGGAATGCTTTGACATAAATGTACTTTCCATTTCAATTGTACTCAAAAGTCCTGACTGCAAACCTAATCGAAACACCTTAGGTTAACTTTCCACATGATTATGAGTAGTTTGAAAGTTGTTTCATGGCTGTACACATCAACACAAAAATGTTGTTATCTCAGTGCATGCAATGCTTAGACAATACAAATAGTATACATTTCAATTTTACTCCAAAGCACTTACTGCAAACCTAATGTAAACACTTCAGGTTAACTTCCCACATGATTCTGAGTTGTCTGAAAGTTGTTTCATACCTGTGCACATAAAGACAAAAAAGTTGATTTCTCAGTGAATAGAATGCTTTCACATAAATGCAGTTTCCATTTGAATTGTACTCAAAAGTCCTGACGGCAAACCTAATGGAAACACCTTAGGTGAACTTTCCACGTGATTATGAGCAGTTTGAAAGTTGTTTCGTGGCTGTACACATCAACACAAAAAAGTTGTTATCTCAGTGCATGTAATGCTTAGACAATACAAATAGTATACATTTCAATTTTACACCAAAGCACTTACTGCAAACCTAATGGAAATACCTTAGGTTAACTTCCCACATTATTCTGAGATGTCTGAAAGTTGTTTCATACCTGTGCACATAAAGACAAAAAAGTTGATTTCTCAGTGAATAGAATGCTTTCACATAAATGTCGTTTCCATATCAATTGTACTCAAAAGTCCTGACTGCAAACCTAATAGAAACAGCTTTGGTTAACTTTCGACATGACTATGAGTAGTTTGAAAGTTGTTTCATGGCTGTACACATCAACACAAAAAAGTTGTTATCTCAGTGCATGCAATGCTTAGACAATACAAATAGTATACATTTCAATTTTACACCAAAGCACTTACTGCAAACCTAATGTAAACACTTTAGGTTAACTTCCCACATGATTCTGAGATGTCTGAAAGTTGTTTCATACCTGTGCACATAAAGACAAAAAAGTTGATTTCTCAGTGAATAGAATGCTTTGACATAAATGTAGTTTCCATTTCAAGTGCACTCAAAAGTCCTGACTGCAAACCTAATGGAAACACCTTAGGTTAACTTTCCACATGATTATTAGTAGTTTGAAAGTTGTTTCATGGCTGTACACTTCAACACAAAAAAGTTGTTATCTCAGTGCATGCAATGCTTAGACAATACAAATAGTATACATTTCAATTTTACACCAAAGCACTTCCTGCAAACCTAATGGAAACAACTTAGATTAACTTCCCACATGATTCTGAGATGTCTGAAAGTTGTTTCATACCTGTGCACATAAAGACAAAAAAGTTGATTTCTCAGTGAATAGAATGCTTTCACATAAATGCAGTTTCCATTTCAATTGTACTCAAAAGTCCTGACGGCAAACCTAATGGAAACACCTGAGGTGAACTTTCCACGTGATTATGAGCAGTTTGAAAGTTGTTTCGTGGCTGTACACATCAGCACAAAAAAGTTGTTATCTCAGTGCATGTAATGCTTAGACAATACAAATAGTATACATTTTAATTTTACATCAAAGCACTTACGGCAAACCTAATCGAAACACTTTAGGTTAACTTCCCACAGGATTCTGAGATGTATGAAAGTTGTTTCATACCTGTGCACATAAAGACAAAAAAGTTGATTTCTAAGTGAATAGAATGCTTTCACATAAATGTAGTTTCCATTTCAATTGTACTCAAAAATCCTGACGGCAAACCTAATGGAAACACCTTAGGTGAACTTTCCACGTGATTATGAGCAGTTTGAAAGTTGTTTCGTGGCTGTACACATCAACACAAAAAAGTTGTTATCTCAGTGCATGTAATGCTTACACAATACAAATAGTATACATTTCAATTTTACACCAAAGCACTTACTGCAAACCTAATGGAAACACTTTAGGTTAACTTCCCACATTATTCTGAGATGTCTGAAAGTTGTTTCATACTTGTGCACATAAAGGCAAAAAAGTTGATTTCTCAGTGAATAGAATGCTTTGACATAAATGTAGTTTCCATTTCAATTGCACTCAAAAGTCCTGACTGCAAACCTAATGGAAACAGCTTAGGTTAACTTTCCACATGATTATTAGTAGTTTGAAAGTTGTTTCATGGCTGTACACTTCAACACAAAAAAGTTGTTATCTCAGTGCATGCAATGCTTAGACAATACAAATAGTATACATTTCAATTTTACACCAAAGCACTTACTGCAAACCTAATGGAAACACTTTAGGTTAACTTCCCACATTATTCTGAGATGTCTGAAAGTTGTTTCATGCCTGTGCACATAAAGACAAAAAAGTTGATTTCTCAGTGAATAGAATGCTTTGCCATAAATGTAGTTTCCATTTCAATTGCACTCAAAAGTCCTGACTGCAAACCTAATGGAAACACCTTAGGTTAACTTTCCACATGATTATTAGTAGTTTGAAAGTTGTTTCATGGCTGTACACTTCAACACAAAAAAGTTGTTATCTCAGTGCATGCAATGCTTAGACAATACAAATAGTATACATTTCAATTTTACACCAAAGCACTTCCTGCAAACCTAATGGAAACAACTTAGATTAACTTCCCACATGATTTTGAGATGTCTGAAAGTTGTTTCATACCTGTGCACATAAAGACAAAAAAGTTGATTTCTAAGTGAATACAATGCTTTGACATAAATGTAGTTTCCATTTCAATTGTACTCAAAAATCCTGACGGCAAACCTAATGGAAACACCTTAGGTGAACTTTCCACGTGATTATGAGCAGTTTGAAAGTTGTTTCGTGGCTGTACACATCAACACAAAAAAGTTGTTATCTCAGTGCATGTAATGCTTAGACAATACAAATAGTATACATTTCAATTTTACACCAAAGCACTTACTGCAAACCTAATGGAAACACCTTAGGTTAACTTCCCACATTATTCTGAGATGTCTGAAAGTTGTTTCATACTTGTGCACATAAAGGCAAAAAAGTTGATTTCTCAGTGAATAGAATGCTTTGACATAAATGTAGTTTCCATTTCAATTGTACTCAAAAGTCCTGACTGCAAACCTAATAGAAACAGCTTTGGTTAACTTTCGACATGACTATGAGTAGTTTGAAAGTTGTTTCATGGCTGTACACATCCACACAAAAAAGTTGTTATCTCAGTGCATGCAATGCTTAGACAATACAAATAGTATACATTTCAATTTTACACCAAAGCACTTACTGCAAACCTAATGTAAACACTTTAGGTTAACTTCCCACATGATTCTGAGATGTCTGAAAGTTGTTTCATACCTGTGCACATAAAGACAAAAAAGTTGATTTCTCAGTGAACAGAATGCTTTCACATAAATGTCGTTTCCATTTCAATTGTACTCAAAAGTCCTGACTGCAAACCTAATGGAAACACCGTAGGTTAACTTTCCACATGATTATTAGTAGTTTGAAAGTTGTTTCATGGCTGTACACTTGAACACAAAAAAGTTGTTATCTCAGTGCATGCAATGCTTAGACAATACAAATAGTATACATTTCAATTTTACACCAAAGCACTTACTGCAAACCTAATGGAAACAACTTAGATTAACTTCCCACATGATTCTGAGATGTCTGAAAGTTGTTTCATACCTGTGCACATAAAGACAAAAAAGTTGATTTCTCAGTGAATAGAATGCTTTGACATAACTGTAGTTTCCATTTCGATTGTACTCAAAAGTCCTGACTGCAAACCTAATGGTAGCACCTCAGGTTAGCTTTCCACGTGATTATGAGTAGTTTGAAAGTTGTTTCATGGCTGTACACATCAACACAAAAAAGTTGTTATCTCAGTGCATGCAATGCTTGGACAATACAAGTAGTATACATTTCAATTTTACACCAAAGGACTTACTACAAAACTAATGGAAACAACTTAGATTAACTTCCCACATGACTCTGAGGTGTCTGAAAGTTGTTTCATACCTGTGCACATAAAGACAAAAAAGTTGATTTCTCAGTCAATGGAATGCTTTGACATAAATGTACTTTCCATTTCAATTGTACTCAAAAGTCCTGACTGCAAACCTAATGGAAACACCTTAGGTTAACTTTCCACATGATTATGAGTAGTTTAAAAGTTGTTTCATGGCTGTACACATCAACACAAAAATGTTGTTATCTCAGTGCATGCAATGCTTAGACAATACAAATAGTATACATTTCAATTTTACACCAAAGCACTTACTGCAAACCTAATGTAAACACTTCAGGTTAACTTCCCACATGATTCTGAGATGTCTGAAAGTTGTTTCATACCTGTGCACATAAAGACAAAAAAGTTGATTTCTCAGTGAATAGAATGCTTTCACATAAATGCAGTTTCCATTTCAATTGTACTCAAAAGTCCTGACGGCAAACCTAATGGAAACACCTGAGGTGAACTTTCCACGTGATTATGAGCAGTTTGAAAGTTGTTTCGTGGCTGTACACATCAACACAAAAAAGTTGTTATCTCAGTGCATGTAATGCTTAGACAATACAAATAGTATACATTTCAATTTTACACCAAAGCACTTACTGCAAACCTAATGGAAACACCTTAGGTTAACTTCCCACATTATTCTGAGATGTCTGAAAGTTGTTTCATACCTGTGCACATAAAGACAAAAAAGGTGATTTCTCAGTGAATAGAATGCTTTCACATAAATGCAGTTTCCATTTGAATTGTACTCAAAAGTCCTGACGGCAAACCTAATGGAAACACCTTAGGTGAACTTTCCACGTGATTATGAGCAGTTTGAAAGTTGTTTCGTGGCTGTACACATCAACACAAAAAAGTTGTTATCTCAGTGCATGTAATGCTTAGACAATACAAATAGTATACATTTGAATTTTACACCAAAGCACTTACTGCAAACCTAATGGAAATACCTTAGGTTAACTTCCCACATTATTCTGAGATGTCTGAAAGTTGTTTCATACCTGTGCACATAAAGACAAAAAAGTTGATTTCTCAGTGAATAGAATGCTTTCACATAAATGTCGTTTCCATATCAATTGTACTCAAAAGTCCTGACTGCAAACCTAATAGAAACAGCTTTGGTTAACTTTCGACATGACTATGAGTAGTTTGAAAGTTGTTTCATGGCTGTACACATCAACACAAAAAAGTTGTTATCTCAGTGCATGCAATGCTTAGACAATACAAATAGTATACATTTCAATTTTACACCAAAGCACTTACTGCAAACCTAATGTAAACACTTTAGGTTAACTTCCCACATGATTCTGAGATGTCTGAAAGTTGTTTCATACCTGTGCACATAAAGACAAAAAAGTTGATTTCTCAGTGAATAGAATGCTTTGACATAAATGTAGTTTCCATTTCAATTGTACTCAAAAGTCCTGACTGCAAACCTAATGCAAAACACCTTAGGTTAACTTTCCACGTGATTATGAGTAGCTTGAAAGTTGTTTCATGGCTGTACACATCTACACAAAAAAGTTGCTATCTCAGTGCATACAATGCTTAGACAATACAAATAGTATACAATTCAATTTTACACCAAAGCACTTACTGCAAACCTAATGGAAACACTTTAGGTTAACTTCCCACATGATTCTGAGATGTCTGAAAGTTGTTTCATACTTGTGCACATAAAGGCAAAAAAGTTGATTTCTCAGTGAATAGAATGCTTTGACATAAATGTAGTTTCCATTTCAATTGTACTCAAAAGTCCTGACTGCAAACCTAATAGAAACAGCTTTGGTTAACTTTCGACATGACTATGAGTAGTTTGAAAGTTGTTTCATGGCTGTACACATCAACACAAAAAAGTTGTTATCTCAGTGCATGCAATGCTTAGACAATACAAATAGTATACATTTCAATTTTACACCAAAGCACTTACTGCAAACCTAATGGAAACACTTTAGGTTAACTTCCCACATGATTCTGAGATGTCTGAAAGTTGTTTCATGCCTGTGCACATAAAGACAAAAAAGTTGATTTCTCAGTGAATGGAATGCTTTGACATAAATGTAGTTTCCATTTCAATTGTACTCAAAAGTCCTGACTGCAAACCTAATGGAAACAGCTTTGGGTAACTTTCCACATGATTATGAGTAGTTTGAAAGTTGTTTCATGGCTGTACACATCAACACAAAAAAGTTGTTATCTCAGTGCATGCAATGCTTAGACAATACAAATAGTATACATTTCAATTTTACATCAAAGCACTTACGGCAAACCTAATCGAAACACTTTAGGTTAACTTCCCACAGGATTCTGAGATGTATGAAAGTTGTTTCATACCTGTGCACATAAAGACAAAAAAGTTGATTTCTAAGTGAATAGAATGCTTTCACATAAATGTAGTTTCCATTTCAATTGTACTCAAAAATCCTGACGGCAAACCTAATGGAAACACCTTAGGTGAACTTTCCACGTGATTATGAGCAGTTTGAAAGTTGTTTCGTGGCTGTACACATCAACACAAAAAAGTTGTTATCTCAGTGCATGTAATGCTTAGACAATACAAATAGTATACATTTCAATTTTACACCAAAGCACTTACTGCAAACCTAATGGAAACACCTTAGGTTAACTTCCCACATTATTCTGAGATGTCTGAAAGTTCTTTCATACTTGTGCACATAAAGGCAAAAAAGTTGATTTCTCAGTGAATAGAATGCTTTGACATAAATGTAGTTTCCATTTCAATTGCACTCAAAAGTCCTGACTGCAAACCTAATGGAAACAGCTTAGGTTAACTTTCCACATGATTATTAGTAGTTTGAAAGTTGTTTCATGGCTGTACACTTCAACACAAAAAAGTTGTTATCTCAGTGCATGCAATGCTTAGACAATACAAATAGTATACATTTCAATTTTACACCAAAGCACTTCCTGCAAACCTAATGGAAACAACTTAGATTAACTTCCCACATGATTTTGAGATGTCTGAAAGTTGTTTCATACCTGTGCACATAAAGACAAAAAAGTTGATTTCTCAGTGAATGGAATGCTTTGACATAAATGTAGTTTCCATTTCAATTGTACTCAAAGGTCCTGACTGCAAACCTAATGGAAACAGCTTAGGTTAACTTTCGACATGACTATGAGTAGTTTGAAAGTTGTTTCATGGCTGTACACATCAACACAAAAAAGTTGTTATCTCAGTGCATGCAATGCTTAGACAATACAAATAGTATACATTTCAATTTTACACCAAAGCACTTACTGCAAACCTAATGGAAACACTTTAGGTTATCTTCCCACATGATTCTGAGATGTCTGAAAGTTGTTTCATGCCTGTGCACATAAAGACAAAAAAGTTGATTTCTCAGTGAATAGAATGCTTTGCCATAAATGTAGTTTCCATTTCAATTGCACTCAAAAGTCCTGACTGCAAACCTAATGGAAACACCTTAGGTTAACTGTCCACATGATTATTAGTAGTTTGAAAGTTGTTTCATGGCTGTACACTTCAACACAAAAAAGTTGTTATCTCTGTGCATGCAATGCTTAGACAATACAAATAGTATACATTTCAATTTTACACCAAAGCACTTCCTGCAAACCTAATGGAAACAACTTAGATTAACTTCCCACATGATTTTGAGATGTCTGAAAGTTGTTTCATACCTGTGCACATAAAGACAAAAAAGTTGATTTCTAAGTGAATAGAATGCTTTGACATAAATGTAGTTTCCATTTCAATTGTACTCAAAAATCCTGACGGCAAACCTAATGGAAACACCTTAGGTGAACTTTCCACGTGATTATGAGCAGTTTGAAAGTTGTTTCGTGGCTGTACACATCAACACAAAAAAGTTGTTATCTCAGTGCATGTAATGCTTAGACAATACAAATAGTATACATTTCAATTTTACACCAAAGCACTTACTGCAAACCTAATGGAAACACCTTAGGTTAACTTCCCACATTATTCTGAGATGTCTGAAAGTTGTTTCATACTTGTGCACATAAAGGCAAAAAAGTTGATTTCTCAGTGAATAGAATGCTTTGACATAAATGTAGTTTCCATTTCAATTGTACTCAAAAGTCCTGACTGCAAACCTAATAGAAACAGCTTTGGTTAACTTTCGACATGACTATGAGTAGTTTGAAAGTTGTTTCATGGCTGTACACATCCACACAAAAAAGTTGTTATCTCAGTGCATGCAATGCTTAGACAATACAAATAGTATACATTTCAATTTTACACCAAAGCACTTACTGCAAACCTAATGTAAACACTTTAGGTTAACTTCCCACATGATTCTGAGATGTCTGAAAGTTGTTTCATACCTGTGCACATAAAGACAAAAAAGTTGATTTCTCAGTGAACAGAATGCTTTCACATAAATGTCGTTTCCATTTCAATTGTACTCAAAAGTCCTGACTGCAAACCTAATGGAAACAGCTTAGGTTAACTTTCCACATGATTATGAGTAGTTTGAAAGTTGTTTCATGGCTGTACACATCAACACAAAAAAGTTGTTATCTCAGTGCATGCAATGCTTAGACAATACAAATAATATACATTTCAATTTTACATCAAAGCACTTACGGCAAACCTAATCGAAACACTTTAGGTTAACTTCCCACAGGATTCTGAGATGTATGAAAGTTGTTTCATACCTGTGCACATAAAGACAAAAAAGTTGATTTCTAAGTGAATAGAATGCTTTGACATAAATGTAGTTTCCATTTGAATTGTACTCAAAAGTCCTGACTGCAAACCTAATGGAAACACCTTAGGTTAACTTTCCACATGATTATTAGTAGTTTGAAAGTTGTTTCATGGCTGTACACTTCAACACAAAAAAGTTGTTATCTCAGTGCATGCAATGCTTAGACAATACAAATAGTATACATTTCAATTTTACACCAAAGCACTTACTGCAAACCTAATGGAAACAACTTAGATTAACTTCCCACATGATTCTGAGATGTCTGAAAGTTGTTTCATACCTGTGCATATAAAGACAAAAAAGTTGATTTCTCAGTGAATAGAATGCTTTGACATAACTGTAGTTTCCATTTCGATTGTACTCAAAAGTCCTGACTGCAAACCTAATGGAAGCACCTCAGGTTAGCTTTCCACGTGATTATGAGTAGTTTGAAAGTTGTTTCATGGCTGTACACATCAACACAAAAAAGTTGTTATCTCAGTGCATGCAATGCTTGGAGAATACAAGTAGTATACATTTCAATTTTACACCAAAGGACTTACTACAAAACTAATGGAAACAACTTAGATTAACTTCCCACATGACTCTGAGGTGTCTGAAAGTTGTTTCATACCTGTGCACATAAAGACAAAAAAGTTGATTTCTCAGTCAATGGAATGCTTTGACATAAATGTACTTTCCATTTCAATTGTACTCAAAAGTCCTGACTGCAAACCTAATGGAAACACCTTAGGTTAACTTTCCACATGATTATGAGTAGTTTAAAAGTTGTTTCATGGCTGTACACATCAACACAAAAATGTTGTTATCTCAGTGCATGCAATGCTTAGACAATACAAATAGTATACATTTCAATTTTACTCCAAAGCACTTACTGCAAACCTAATGTAAACACTTCAGGTTAACTTCCCACATGATTCTGAGATGTCTGAAAGTTGTTTCATACCTGTGCACATAAAGACAAAAAAGGTGATTTCTCAGTGAATAGAATGCTTTCACATAAATGCAGTTTCCATTTGAATTGTACTCAAAAGTCCTGACGGCAAACCTAATGGAAACACCTTAGGTGAACTTTCCACGTGATTATGAGCAGTTTGAAAGTTGTTTCGTGGCTGTACACATCAACACAAAAAAGTTGTTATCTCAGTGCATGTAATGCTTAGACAATACAAATAGTATACATTTGAATTTTACACCAAAGCACTTACTGCAAACCTAATGGAAATACCTTAGGTTAACTTCCCACATTATTCTGAGATGTCTGAAAGTTGTTTCATACCTGTGCACATAAAGACAAAAAAGTTGATTTCTCAGTGAATAGAATGCTTTCACATAAATGTCGTTTCCATATCAATTCTACTCAAAAGTCCTGACTGCAAACCTAATAGAAACAGCTTTGGTTAACTTTCGACATGACTATGAGTAGTTTGAAAGTTGTTTCATGGCTGTACACATCAACACAAAAAAGTTGTTATCTCAGTGCATGCAATGCTTAGACAATACAAATAGTATACATTTCAATTTTACACCAAAGCACTTACTGCAAACCTAATGTAAACACTTTAGGTTAACTTCCCACATGATTCTGAGATGTCTGAAAGTTGTTTCATACCTGTGCACATAAAGACAAAAAAGTTGATTTCTCAGTGAATGGAATGCTTTGACATAAATGTAGTTTCCATTTCAATTGTACTCAAAGGTCCTGACTGCAAACCTAATGGAAACAGCTTAGGTTAACTTTCGACATGACTATGAGTAGTTTGAAAGTTGTTTCATGGCTGTACACATCAACACAAAAAAGTTGTTATCTCAGTGCATGCAATGCTTAGACAATACAAATAGTATACATTTCAATTTTACACCAAAGCACTTACTGCAAACCTAATGGAAACACTTTAGGTTAACTTCCCACATGATTCTGAGATGTCTGAAAGTTGTTTCATGCCTGTGCACATAAAGACAAAAAAGTTGATTTCTCAGTGAATAGAATGCTTTGCCATAAATGTACTTTCCATTTCAATTGTACTCAAAAGTCCTGACTGCAAACCTAATGGAAACACCTTAGGTTAACTTTCCACATGATTATGAGTAGTTTGAAAGTTGTTTCATGGCTGTACACATCAACACAAAAATGTTGTTATCTCAGTGCATGCAATGCTTAGACAATACAAATAGTATACATTTCAATTTTACTCCAAAGCACTTACTGCAAACCTAATGTAAACACTTCAGGTTAACTTCCCACATGATTCTGAGATGTCTGAAAGTTGTTTCATACCTGTGCACATAAAGACAAAAAAGGTGATTTCTCAGTGAATAGAATGCTTTCACATAAATGCAGTTTCCATTTGAATTGTACTCAAAAGTCCTGACGGCAAACCTAATGGAAACACCTTAGGTGAACTTTCCACGTGATTATGAGCAGTTTGAAAGTTGTTTCGTGGCTGTACACATCAACACAAAAAAGTTGTTATCTCAGTGCATGTAATGCTTAGACAATACAAATAGTATACATTTGAATTTTACACCAAAGCACTTACTGCAAACTTAATGGAAATACCTTAGGTTAACTTCCCACATTATTCTGAGATGTCTGAAAGTTGTTTCATACCTGTGCACATAAAGACAAAAAAGTTGATTTCTCAGTGAATAGAATGCTTTCACATAAATGTCGTTTCCATATCAATTCTACTCAAAAGTCCTGACTGCAAACCTAATAGAAACAGCTTTGGTTAACTTTCGACATGACTATGAGTAGTTTGAAAGTTGTTTCATGGCTGTACACATCAACACAAAAAAGTTGTTATCTCAGTGCATGCAATGCTTAGACAATACAAATAGTATACATTTCAATTTTACACCAAAGCACTTACTGCAAACCTAATGTAAACACTTTAGGTTAACTTCCCACATGATTCTGAGATGTCTGAAAGTTGTTTCATACCTGTGCACATAAAGACAAAAAAGTTGATTTCTCAGTGAATAGAATGCTTTGACATAAATGTAGTTTCCATTTCAATTGTACTCAAAAGTCCTGACTGCAAACCTAATGCAAAACACCTTATGTTAACTTTCCACGTGATTATGAGTAGCTTGAAAGTTGTTTCATGGCTGTACACATCTACACAAAAAAGTTGCTATCTCAGTGCATACAATGCTTAGACAATACAAATAGTATACATTTCAATTTTACACCAAAGCACTTACTGCAAACCTAATGGAAACACTTTAGGTTAACTTCCCACATGATTCTGAGATGTCTGAAAGTTGTTTCATACTTGTGCACATAAAGGCAAAAAAGTTGATTTCTCAGTGAATAGAATGCTTTGACATAAATGTAGTTTCCATTTCAATTGCACTCAAAAGTCCTGACTGCAAACCTAATGGAAACAGCTTAGGTTAACTTTCCACATGATTATTAGTAGTTTGAAAGTTGTTTCATGGCTGTACACTTCAACACAAAAAAGTTGTTATCTCAGTGCATGCAATGCTTAGACAATACAAATAGTATACATTTCAATTTTACACCAAAGCACTTCCTGCAAACCTAATGGAAACAACTTAGATTAACTTCCCACATGATTCTGAGATGTCTGAAAGTTGTTTCATGCCTGTGCACATAAAGACAAAAAAGTTGATTTCTCAGTGAATAGAATGCTTTGCCATAAATGTACTTTCCATTTCAATTGTACTCAAAAGTCCTGACTGCAAACCTAATGGAAACACCTTAGGTTAACTTTCCACATGATTATGAGTAGTTTGAAAGTTGTTTCATGGCTGTACACATCAACACAAAAATGTTGTTATCTCAGTGCATGCAATGCTTAGACAATACAAATAGTATACATTTCAATTTTACTCCAAAGCACTTACTGCAAACCTAATGTAAACACTTCAGGTTAACTTCCCACATGATTCTGAGATGTCTGAAAGTTGTTTCATACCTGTGCACATAAAGACAAAAAAGGTGATTTCTCAGTGAATAGAATGCTTTCACATAAATGCAGTTTCCATTTGAATTGTACTCAAAAGTCCTGACGGCAAACCTAATGGAAACACCTTAGGTGAACTTTCCACGTGATTATGAGCAGTTTGAAAGTTGTTTCGTGGCTGTACACATCAACACAAAAAAGTTGTTATCTCAGTGCATGTAATGCTTAGACAATACAAATAGTATACATTTGAATTTTACACCAAAGCACTTACTGCAAACCTAATGGAAATACCTTAGGTTAACTTCCCACATTATTCTGAGATGTCTGAAAGTTGTTTCATACCTGTGCACATAAAGACAAAAAAGTTGATTTCTCAGTGAATAGAATGCTTTCACATAAATGTCGTTTCCATATCAATTGTACTCAAAAGTCCTGACTGCAAACCTAATAGAAACAGCTTTGGTTAACTTTCGACATGACTATGAGTAGTTTGAAAGTTGTTTCATGGCTGTACACATCAACACAAAAAAGTTGTTATCTCAGTGCATGCAATGCTTAGACAATACAAATAGTATACATTTCAATTTTACACCAAAGCACTTACTGCAAACCTAATGTAAACACTTTAGGTTAACTTCCCACATGATTCTGAGATGTCTGAAAGTTGTTTCATACCTGTGCACATAAAGACAAAAAAGTTGATTTCTCAGTGAATAGAATGCTTTGACATAAATGTAGTTTCCATTTCAATTGTACTCAAAAGTCCTGACTGCAAACCTAATGCAAAACACCTTAGGTTAACTTTCCACGTGATTATGAGTAGCTTGAAAGTTGTTTCATGGCTGTACACATCTACACAAAAAAGTTGCTATCTCAGTGCATACAATGCTTAGACAATACAAATAGTATACAATTCAATTTTACACCAAAGCACTTACTGCAAACCTAATGGAAACACTTTAGGTTAACTTCCCACATGATTCTGAGATGTCTGAAAGTTGTTTCATACTTGTGCACATAAAGGCAAAAAAGTTGATTTCTCAGTGAATAGAATGCTTTGACATAAATGTAGTTTCCATTTCAATTGTACTCAAAAGTCCTGACTGCAAACCTAATAGAAACAGCTTTGGTTAACTTTCGACATGACTATGAGTAGTTTGAAAGTTGTTTCATGGCTGTACACATCAACACAAAAAAGTTGTTATCTCAGTGCATGCAATGCTTAGACAATACAAATAGTATACATTTCAATTTTACACCAAAGCACTTACTGCAAACCTAATGGAAACACTTTAGGTTAACTTCCCACATGATTCTGAGATGTCTGAAAGTTGTTTCATGCCTGTGCACATAAAGACAAAAAAGTTGATTTCTCAGTGAATGGAATGCTTTGACATAAATGTAGTTTCCATTTCAATTGTACTCAAAAGTCCTGACTGCAAACCTAATGGAAACAGCTTTGGGTAACTTTCCACATGATTATGAGTAGTTTGAAAGTTGTTTCATGGCTGTACACATCAACACAAAAAAGTTGTTATCTCAGTGCATGCAATGCTTAGACAATACAAATAGTATACATTTCAATTTTACATCAAAGCACTTACGGCAAACCTAATCGAAACACTTTAGGTTAACTTCCCACAGGATTCTGAGATGTATGAAAGTTGTTTCATACCTGTGCACATAAAGACAAAAAAGTTGATTTCTAAGTGAATAGAATGCTTTCACATAAATGTAGTTTCCATTTCAATTGTACTCAAAAATCCTGACGGCAAACCTAATGGAAACACCTTAGGTGAACTTTCCACGTGATTATGAGCAGTTTGAAAGTTGTTTCGTGGCTGTACACATCAACACAAAAAAGTTGTTATCTCAGTGCATGTAATGCTTAGACAATACAAATAGTATACATTTCAATTTTACACCAAAGCACTTACTGCAAACCTAATGGAAACACCTTAGGTTAACTTCCCACATTATTCTGAGATGTCTGAAAGTTCTTTCATACTTGTGCACATAAAGGCAAAAAAGTTGATTTCTCAGTGAATAGAATGCTTTGACATAAATGTAGTTTCCATTTCAATTGCACTCAAAAGTCCTGACTGCAAACCTAATGGAAACAGCTTAGGTTAACTTTCCACATGATTATTAGTAGTTTGAAAGTTGTTTCATGGCTGTACACTTCAACACAAAAAAGTTGTTATCTCAGTGCATGCAATGCTTAGACAATACAAATAGTATACATTTCAATTTTACACCAAAGCACTTCCTGCAAACCTAATGGAAACAACTTAGATTAACTTCCCACATGATTTTGAGATGTCTGAAAGTTGTTTCATACCTGTGCACATAAAGACAAAAAAGTTGATTTCTCAGTGAATGGAATGCTTTGACATAAATGTAGTTTCCATTTCAATTGTACTCAAAGGTCCTGACTGCAAACCTAATGGAAACAGCTTAGGTTAACTTTCGACATGACTATGAGTAGTTTGAAAGTTGTTTCATGGCTGTACACATCAACACAAAAAAGTTGTTATCTCAGTGCATGCAATGCTTAGACAATACAAATAGTATACATTTCAATTTTACACCAAAGCACTTACTGCAAACCTAATGGAAACACTTTAGGTTATCTTCCCACATGATTCTGAGATGTCTGAAAGTTGTTTCATGCCTGTGCACATAAAGACAAAAAAGTTGATTTCTCAGTGAATAGAATGCTTTGCCATAAATGTAGTTTCCATTTCAATTGCACTCAAAAGTCCTGACTGCAAACCTAATGGAAACACCTTAGGTTAACTGTCCACATGATTATTAGTAGTTTGAAAGTTGTTTCATGGCTGTACACTTCAACACAAAAAAGTTGTTATCTCTGTGCATGCAATGCTTAGACAATACAAATAGTATACATTTCAATTTTACACCAAAGCACTTCCTGCAAACCTAATGGAAACAACTTAGATTAACTTCCCACATGATTTTGAGATGTCTGAAAGTTGTTTCATACCTGTGCACATAAAGAAAAAAAAAAGTAAAAAAGAAAAAAATGAAAAGAAAAAAAAGTAGAATAAAAAAAAATAGGTTAATAAAAAAAAAAAAGAAGGAAAAAAAAAAGAAAAAAGGAAAATTAAGTAAAGAAAAACAAAAAAGAAAAAAAAAAAAATAAAAAGAAAAAGAAAATAAAAAAAAAAAAAGGAAAAAGGAAAAAGATAAAAAGAAAAAGAAAAAAAAAAAAAAGTAATGAAAAAAAAGAGAAAAAAGAGATAAAGAAAGAGAAAAAAAAAAAAAAGATAAAAAAAAAAAGAAAAAAAAAAGAAATAAAAAGAAGAGGAGACAAAGAAAAAAGAAGAAAAAAAGAAAAAAAAAAAAAGAAAAAAGAGAAAAGAAAAAAAAGGAAAAAAGAAAAAAAAAAAAAGAAAAAAAAAAGGAAGAAAAGAATAAAAAGGAATACCAAAAATAAAGGAAGAAAAGATACAATGTGAAATAAAAAAAGAACTAACAGAGAAGAAAGTAAAAGAGTTAAACAAAAAAAGTATAAAAGAAAGAAATAAAAGACAAAAACCAGTTAAAAAACACAAGAAAAAATAAGGAAAAAAAAACACCAAAAACAAAAGAGATAAACAAGATGCAGAAAAATAAAAAATAGTAAAAAAAACCAAAAAGATAAACAAAAAGGGAAAACAACCTACAACAAGCACTTACCTGCAAAACCTAATCGAAAACACTATAGGTTAACTTAAAATCACATGATCAGAGAAAAAAGAATCACACCCTCCCGCCCCCACCGCCCCCAGCTCCCCACCCTGAGCACACCCCGACCCCCCACCTCAGTTCCCCCCCCGACGACTCCCCCCCCCCCCCCCCCCAGTCCCTCCCGCTCTCGCCCCCCTCCACCCCCGACACCCCACCCCCACATCCCCCCCCCATCCTCCCCACCCCACCCCCGCCCCCTCCCCCCCCCCTTCCACCCACACCTCCATCAAAACTCCGAGCCCCCCCCCATCCCTCCTAGCCTCCCACAGCCACACCACCCCCTCTCCCCCCCCCACACCAGACGCCCCCACGCCTCCCCTCCCCGACACATCAACCCAACACCTCCCCCCCTCATACCCCCCCCCCCCCCTTCCCCCCCCACTCCCCTTTACCCCCCCAAGCCCACCCCCCTTCCCCTGCAACCCTCCCCCCACTTGTCAAACACTTAGATACCCTCCCCCCACCACCTTCCCCCCTTCCCCCCCCGCCCCCCCCTGCTCCCACACCTTCCCTCCCCCCCCCCCACCCCCCTCACAGCCCCAAAACCCAATCCCCCGAACTCACCTACTCACTCCCCCAACCCTAGACATCATCACCTCCCTCCCCTCACGTTCAAAACAGCCCCACCCCCCCCCCCCCCCCCCCCCCCCCCCCACCTCCCCTTTTATCCCCCCCACCCCCCCCCCCCCGTAGCATCACCCCCCCTTAATCAAACGTCCTTTCAATTGCCTCAAACTGACTGCAACCCTCATGGAAACACCTTAGGTTAACTTTCCCACATGATTATGAGCTAGTTTGAAAGTTGTTTCTTGGCTGTACACATCAACACAAAAAAGTTGTTATCTCAGTGCATGTAATGCTTAGACATACAAATAGTATACATTTCAATTTTACACCAAAGCACTTACTGCAAACCTAATGGAAACACCTTAGGTTAACTTCCCACATGATTCTGAGATGTCTGAAAGTTGTTTCATACCTTGTGCACATAAAGGCAAAAAAGTTGATTTCTCAGTGAATAGAATGCTTTGACATAATGTAGTTTCCATTTCAATTGTACTCAAAAGTCCTGACTGCAAACCTAATAGAAACAGCTTAGGTTAACTTTCGACATGACTATGAGTAGTTTGAAAGTTGTTTCATGGCTGTACACATCCACACAAAAAAGTTGTTATCTCAGTGCATGCAATGCTTAGACAATACAAATAGTATACATTTCAATTTTACACCAAAGCACTTACTGCAAACCTAATGTAAACACTTTAGGTTAACTTCCCACATGATTCTGAGATGTCTGAAAGTTGTTTCATACCTGTGCACATAAAGACAAAAAAGTTGATTTCTCAGTGAACAGAATGCTTTCACATAAATGTCGTTTCCATTTCAATTGTACTCAAAAGTCCTGACTGCAAACCTAATGGAAACAGCTTAGGTTAACTTTCCACATGATTATGAGTAGTTTGAAAGTTGTTTCATGGCTGTACACATCAACACAAAAAAGTTGTTATCTCAGTGCATGCAATGCTTAGACAATACAAATAGATATACATTTCAATTTTACATCAAAGCACTTACGGCAAACCTAATCGAAACACTTTAGGTTAACTTCCCACAGATTCTGAGATGTATGAAAGTTGTTTCATACCTGTGCACATAAAGACAAAAAAGTTGATTTCTAAGTGAATAGAATGCTTTGACATAAATGTAGTTTCCATTTCAATTGTACTCAAAAGTCCTGACTGCAAACCTAATGAAACACCTTAGGTTAACTTTCCACATGATTATTAGTAGTTGAAAGTTGTTTCATGGCTGTACACCTTCAACACAAAAAAGTTGTTATCTCAGTTGCATGCAATGCTTAGACAATACAAATAGTATACATTTCAATTTTACACCAAAGCACTTACTGCAAACCTAATGGAAACACTTAGATTAACTTCCCACATGATTCTGAGATGTCTGAAAGTTGTTTCATACCTGTGCAAATAAAGACAAAAAAGTTGATTTCTCAGTGAATAGAATGCTTTGACATAACTGTAGTTTCCATTTCAATTGTACTCAAAAGTCCTGACTGCAAACCTAATGGAAGCACCTCAGGTTACTTTCCACGTGATTATGAGTAGTTTGAAAGTTGTTTCATGGCTGTACACATCAACACAAAAAAGTTGTTATCTCAGTGCATGCAATGCTTGGAGAATACAAGTAGTATACATTTCAATTTTACACCAAAGGACTTACTAGCAAAACTAATGGAAACAACTTAGATTAACTTCCCACATGACTCTGAGGTGTCTGAAAGTTGTTTCATACCTGTGCACATAAAGACAAAAAAGTTGATTTCTCAGTGCAATGGAATGCTTTGACATAAATGTAGCTTTCCATTTCAATTGTACTCAAAAGTCCTGACTGCAAACCTAATGGAAACAGCCTTAGGTTAACTTTCCACATGATTATGAGTAGTTTGAAAAGTTGTTTCATGGCTGTACACATCAACACAAAAATGTTGTTATCTCAGTGCATGCAATGCTTAGACAATACAAATAGTATACATTTCAATTTTACACCAAAGCACTTACTGCAAACCTAATGTAAACACTTCAGGTTAACTTCCCACATGATTCTGAGATGTCTGAAAGTTGTTTCATACCTGTGCACATAAAGACAAAAAAGTTGATTTCTCAGTGAATAGAATGCTTTCACATAAATGTAGTTTTCCATTTGAATTGTACTCAAAAGTCCTGACTGCAAACCTAATGGAAACACCTTAGGTTAACTTTCCACGTGATTATGAGCTAGTTTGAAAGTTGTTTCGTGGCTGTACACATCAACACAAAAAAGTTGTTATCTCAGTGCATGTAATGCTTAGACAATACAAATAGTATACATTTGAATTTTACACCAAAGCACTTACTGCAAACCTAATGGAAATACCTTCAGGTTAACTTCCCACATGATTCTGAGATGTCTGAAAGTTGTTTCATACCTGTGCACATAAAGACAAAAAAGTTGATTTCCTCAGTGAATAGAATGCTTTCACATAAATGTCGTTTCCATATCAATTGCTACTCAAAAGTCCTGACTGCAAACCTAATAGGAAACAGCTTTGGTTAACTTTCGACATGACTATGAGTAGTTTGAAAGTTGTTTCATGGCTGTACACATCAACACAAAAAGTTGTTATCTCAGTGCATGCAATGCTTAGACAATACAAATAGTATACATTTCAATTTTACACCAAAGCACTTACTGCAAACCTAATGTAAACACTTAGGTTAACTTCCCACATGATTTCTGAGATGTCTGAAAGTTGTTTCATACCTGTGCACATAAAGGCAAAAAAGTTGATTCTCAGTGAATAGAATGCTTTGACATAAATGTAGTTTCCATTTCAAATTGTACTCAAAAGTCCTGACTGCAAACCTAATGCAAAACACCTTATGTTAACTTTCCACGTGATTATGAGTAGCTTTGAAAGTTGTTTCATGGCTGTACACATCTACACAAAAAAGTTGTCTTATCTCAGTGCATGACAATGCTTAGACAATACAAATAGTATACATTTCAATTTTACACCAAAGCACTTACTGCAAACCTAATGGAAACACTTTAGGTTAACTTCCACATGATTCTGAGATGTCTGAAAGTTGTTTCATACCTTGTGCACATAAAGGCAAAAAAGTTGATTTCTCAGTGAATAGAATGCTTTGACATAAATGTAGTTTCCATTTCAATTGCTACTCAAAAGTCCTGACTGCAAACCTAATGGAAACAGCTAGGTTAACTTTCCACATGATTATGAGTAGTTTGAAAGTTGTTTCATGGCTGTACACTTCAACACAAAAAAGTTGTTATCTCAGTGCATGCAATGCTTAGACAATACAAATAGTATACATTTCAATTTTACACCAAAGCACTTCCTGCAAACCTAATGGAAACAACTTAGATTAACTTCCCACATGATTTTGAGATGTCTGAAAGTTGTTTCATACCTGTGCACATAAAGACAAAAAAGTTGATTTCTCAGTGAATGGAATGCTTTGACATAAATGTAGTTTCCATTTCAATTGTACTCAAAGGTCCTGACTGGCAAACCTAATGGAAACAGCTTAGGGTAACTTTCGACATGACTATGAGTAGTTTGAAAGTTGTTTCATGGCTGTACACATCAACACAAAAAAGTTGTTATCTCAGTGCATGCAATGCTTAGACAATACAAATAGTATACATTTCAATTTTACACCAAAGCACTTACTGCAAACCTAATGGAAACACTTTAGGTTAACTTCCCACATGATTCTGAGATGTCTGAAAGTTGTTTCATTGCCTGTGCACATAAAGACAAAAAAGTTGATTTCTCAGTGAATAGAATGCTTTGGCCATAAATGTACTTCCATTTCAATTGTACTCAAAAGTCCTGACTGCAAACCTAATGGAAACACATTAGGTTAACTTTCCACATGATTATGAGTAGTTTGAAAGTTGTTTCATAGGCTGTACACATCAACACAAAAAATGTTGTTATCTCAGTGCATGCAATGCTTAGACAATACAAATAGTATACATTTCAATTTTACTCCAAAGCACTTACTGCAAACCTAATGTAAACACTTCAGGTTAACTTCCCCACATGATTCTGAGATGTCTGAAAGTTGTTTCATACCTGTGGCACATAAAGACAAAAAAGGTGATTTCTCAGTGAATAGAATGCTTTCACATAAATGCAGTTTCCATTTGAATTGTACTCAAAAGTCCTGACGGCAAACCTAATGGAAACACCTTAGGTGAACTTTCCACGTGATTATGAGCAGTTTGAAAGTTGTTTCGTGGCTGTACACATCAACACAAAAAAAGTTGTTATCTCAGTGCATGTAATGCTTAGACAATACAAATAGTATACATTTGAATTTTACACCAAAGCACTTACTGCAAACCTAATGGAAATACCTTAGGTTAACTTCCCACATTATTCTGAGATGTTCTGAAAGTTGTTTCATACCTGTGCACATAAAGACAAAAAAGTTGATTTCTCAGTGAATAGAATGCTTTCACATAAATGTCGTTTCCATATCAATTGTACTCAAAAGTCCTGACTGCAAACTAATAGAAACAGCTTTGTTAACTTCGACATGACTATGAGTAGTTTGAAAGTTGTTTCATGGCTGTACACATCAACACATAAAAGTTGTTATCTCAGTGCATGCAATGCTTAGACAATACAAATAGTATACATTTCAATTTTACACCAAAGCACTTACTGCAAACCTAATGGAAACACTTAGTTACTTCCCACATGATTCTGAGATGTCTGAAAGTTGTTTCATGCCTGTGCACATAAAGGACAAAAAAGTTGATTTCTCAGTGAATGGAATGCTTTGACATAAATGTAGTTTCCATTTTCAATGTACTCAAAAGTCCTGACTGCAAACCTAATGGGAAACAGCTTGGGTAACTTTCCACATGATATGATAGTAGTTTGAAAGTTGTTTCATGGGCTGTACACATCAACAACAAAAAAGTTGTTATCTCAGTGCATGCAATGCTTAGACAATATCAAATAGTATACATTTCAATTACCATCAAAGCACTTACGGCAAACCTAAGAGTCGAAA
>NW_027274303.1:84600-114244 GCF_030028105.1 Mobula birostris | reverse complement strand
GAGTGAGTAAGGGTCTGGCAGATGGAGTACAATGTTGGTAAATGCGAGGTCATCCACTTTGGAAGGAAAAATGGAAGAACAGATTATTATTTAAATGGTAAAAAATTGCAGCATGCTGCTGAGCAGAGGGATTTGGGAGTGCTTGTGCATGAAGCACGAAAGGTTGGTTTGCAGATGCAACAGGCTGTCAAGAAGGCAAGTGGAATGCTGGCCGTCATTGCTAGAAAGATTGAATTTGAGAGCAGGGAAATTATGCTCCCACTGTACAGGGTACTGGTGAGGCTGCACCTGGAGTATCACTTGCAGTTCTGGTCTCCTTATTTGAGGAAGGATATACTGGCTTTGGAGGCAGTGCAGAGGAAATTCACCAGGTTGATTCTGGAGATGAGGAGGTTAGACTATGAGGAGAGATTGAGTTGCCTGGGATTGTACACACTGAAATTCTAAAGAATGAGAGGAGATCTTATAGAAACATATAAAATTATGAAAGGGATAGATAAGATAGAGGCAGGAAAGTTGTTCCCACTGGTAGGTGAGACTAGAACTAGGAGACATACCCTAAAGATTCGGGGGAGTGGATTTATGACGGAGATGAGGAGGAACTACTTTTCCCAGAGAGTGGTGAATCTGTGGAATCCTTTGCCCAATGAAGCAGTGGAAGCTACTCAGTAAATATATTTAAGATAAGTTTGGATAGATTTTTGCATAGTAGGGGAATTAAGGGTTATGGGGAAAAGGCAGGTAGGTGGAGATAAATCCATGTTCAGATCAGCCATGATCTTATTGAATGGCGGAGCAGGCTGGACGGCCCAGACGGCCGACTCCTGCTCCTATTTCTTATGAAAGTACAGGTCCTTGGGTTCCATGTTGCAAGGATTGATTGGTGAGGAAACAACAGGAATTCTGCAGATGCTGGAAATTCAAGCAACATATATAAAAGTTGCTGGTGAACGCAGCAGGCCAGGCAGCATCTCTAGGAAGAGGTGCAGTCGAAGTTTCAGGCCGAGACCCTTCGTCAGGACTAACTGAAGGAAGAGTGAGTAAGGGATTTGAAAGTTGGAGGGGGAGGGGGAGATCCAAAACGATAGGAGAAGACAGGAGGGGGAGGGATGGAGCCAAGAGCTGAACAGGTGATAGGCAAAAGGGGATACGAGAGGATCATGGGACAGGAGGTCCGGGAAGAAAGACAAGGGGGGATGGTCCCCAGAGGATGGGCAAGGGGTATACTCAGAGGGACAGAGGGAGAAAAAGGAGAGTGAGAGAAAGAATGTGTGTATAAAAATAAATAACAGATGGGGTACGAGGGGGAGGTGGGGCATTAGTGGAAGTTTGAGAAGTCGATGTTTATGCCATCAGGTTGGAGGCTACCCAGACGGAATATAAGGTGTTGTTCCTCCAACCTGAGTGTGGCTTCATCTTTACAGTAGAGGAGGCCGTGGATAGACATGTCAGAATGGGAATGGGATGTGGAATTAAAATGTGTGGCCACTGGGAGATCCTGCTTTCTCTGGCGGACAGAGCGTAAGTGTTCAGCAAAGCAGTCTCCCAGTCTGCGTCTGGTCTTGCCAATATATAAAAGGCCACATCGGGAGCACCGGACGCAGTATATCACCCCAGCCGACTCACAGGTGAAGTGTTGCCTCACCTGGAAGGACTGTTTGGGGCCCTGAATGATGATAAGGGAGGAAGTGTCAGGGCATGTGCAGCACTTGTTCCGCTGACACAGAGGAACAAGTGCCAGGAGGGAGATCAGTGGGGAGGGATGGGGGGGACGAATGGACAAGGGAGTTGCGTAGGGAGCGATCCCTGCGGAATGCGGGGGGGGGGGGAGGGAAAGATGTGCTTAGTGGTGGGATCCCGTTGGAGGTGGCGGAAGTTACGGAGAATAATATGTTGGACCCGGAGGCTGGTGGGGTGGTAGGTGAGGACCAGGGGAACCCTATTCCTAGTGGGGTGGCAGGAAGATGGAGTGAGAGCAGATGTACATGAAATGGGGGAGATGCGTTTAAGAGCAGAGTTGATAGTGGAGGAAGGGAAGCCCCTTTCTTTAAAAAAGGAAGACATCTCCCACGTCCTAGAATGAAAAGCCTCATCCTGAGAGCAGATGCGGCGGAGACAGAGGAATTACGAGAAGGGGATGGCGTTTTTGCAAGAGACAGGGTGAGAAGAGGAATAGTCCAGATAGCTGTGAGAGTCAGTAGGCTTATAGTAGACATCAGTGGATAAGCTGTCTCCAGAGACAGAGACAGAAAGATCTAGAAAGGAGAGGGAGGTGTCGGAAATGGACGAGGTAAACTTGAGGGCAGGGTGAAAGTTGGAGGCAAAGTTAATGAAGTCAATGAGCTCAGCATGCGTGCAGGAAGCAGCGCCAATACAGTCATCGATGTAGCGAAGGAAAAGTGGGGGACAGATACCAGAACAGGCACGGAACATAGATTGTTCCACAAAGCCAACAAAAAGGCAGGCATAGCTAGGACCCATACGGGTGCCCATAGCTACACCTTTAGTTTGGAGGAAGTGGGAGGAGCCAAAGGAGAAATTATTAAGAGTAAGGACTAATTCCGCTAGACGGAGCAGAGTGGTGGTAGAGGGGAACTGGTTAGGTCTGGAATCCAAAAAGAAGCGTAGAGCTTTGAGATCTTCCTGATGGGGGATGGAAGTATATAGGTGTAACGTTCCGTTATATTGGCTCGTGTATGTCTAGGGGAAATCCCGCCCAGCACCCGCTTCAACACTCCCCTCAGGGTCAGTCGTCGCCCGAATCAATCACAAACATCAATCATCAGCCAGCACACCCAGTAAATTTTAACAAATACACTTTATAGATATTACTAATTCTATGACATTAATATACATTTGATACAGAGAGGAAAGTAATGAAAAAAAAGGCGCCAACACTTATCAAAGTCCAAGTTCTTCGCGCGCTACCGTTGGAGCTCAGTTCGACGTCAGATGACCACCCGAATTCCGTCGACTCACGGCTCGGGACCACCCGGAGTGATCGACCGGAGCCTCTCCGCACGTCCGCTGTCCTCCTCGTCTCTCCTCCCGATTCCCCGCCAAAACCCAGTCCAGAGTCATATCATGCAGCATGGCATCCGAAAACAAAACGATACATAACCACCCATTGGCTAATAGAACTTGGTTATCTCATTTAAAGTAAAACAAACTGTTAGCGCAAACTCTCTGCAGCGTTAAACACAACAAAGCCGCATTCCCCAGATTAACATAACGAAATCGCCATTTTGAATGTAACAAAAGAAAGACCCCGTACATAGGGACTGGACATCCATGGTGAAAATAAAGCGGTGGCGGCCAGGAAGCTTAAAATCATCGAAAAGTTTAAGAGCGTGAGAAGTGTCACGAACATAGGTAGGAAGGGATTGAACAAGGGGGGATAAAACCGTGTCTAGGTATGCAGAAATGAGTTCGGTGGGGCAGGAGCAAGCTGAGACAATAGATCGGCCAGGACAGGCAGGTTTGTGGATCTTGGGTGGGAGGTAGATACAAGAAGTGCGAGGTGTGGGAACTATAAGGTTGGTAGCAGTGGATGGGAGATCCCCTGAGTGGATGAAGTCGGTGATGGTGTGGGAGACAATGGCCTGGTGCTGCTTAGTGGGGTCATGATCGGGGGGTAAATAAGAGGAGGTATCCGCAAGTTGTCGCTGTGCCTCGGCAAGGTAGAGGTCAGTACGCCAGACTACAACAGCAACCCCCCCTTATCGGCGGGTTTAATAATAAGGTTAAGATTAGTGGTGAGGGTGTGGATTCTTTTCGGGGGACTTTGAGGTTTATGGTGCATGTATTTCTGGATTTTGGTTACTCTTTTATTTTGCTGTTTTTGAGCAGTGTGATCGAGGGCCATCAACATGGACTGGGGCACTTCAGCGAAGAATGGCTGTGCATGCGGCCTGCGGTGGACTCGTGGCAAAGCACTGGACTGAATATTACTGAACTCCTGGTCTGATGTTTGATATTCTGTGTGTTGTTTGCACGCTTTCTGTCATTTGCACAGTCTGTTCTTTTTTCCTCGCGCTGGATGTTTGATGTTTTCTTGAACAGGTTCCATGGTGTTTCTTTGTTTCATGGCTGTGTCATGGTCCGGTCCGTGAAATCCGCATTCCAGTTCACGGTCCGGTCCATGGACTCAGGACTCCGGGTCTTCCAGCTGTCCCTTGTTTGAGTTAATCAAAGGCACCTGATTCCCATCTTTGGGCTTGCAATATAAGTAGCCTTGGGATGGAGTGTGGGCAGCTGGTTTGTCTTGTCAGTCCCCCTTGGAGCAACTTGCTGATGGAGGGCTAGTGAAACCATTTGTGATCTGTAGACCAGGTTGTAGGACCACCGCTTCATGGAGCCTTGTTGCCACTTGTTGGAGTAGTCTTTGCAGTATGGATTTGGCAGTTTCTGTAGCCAGCTGAGGTTGCTGGCTGAACTGAGACTTGGAGCTTCCCTGAAGCAGAGATGGAACTGTCAGTTGTTCTTTAGTGTTTGTCTCTTCTTATCCTCACCTCTGTGGGGTAAGCCAGGCTGTTTTGCTGTTGCCCTGCAGGGGAATCTGTCTTGTCTTGTCCTTGCATCCATGGGGGTAAGCCAGGCCATTTTTCTGTTGCCCTGTGGGGGGACCTGTCTTGTCTTGTCCTTACCTCTGTTGGGTAAGTCTGGCCGTTCAGCCGTTACCTGATGGAGAGACCTGTCCCACCTTGGTGTGGAGATGAAGTTGAGTCCTGGCTTGTTGAAGGATAAGTCCCAGCTCTATGTTGATGTTCAGTTTCCAGTCTGTCTCTCAGCTCCAGTCTCTGAGTTACCAGCCTCTGCATTTCAAGACAAATATCCTGTAGCCAAGCTCCAAGAACCCTAGCCTTGAGGATCCCAAGCCAAGCTCAAGCTCCAAGACCCCAAGACCCCAAGCCTTGAGGATCCCAAGCTCCAAGAACCTAAGCCAAGCTCCAAGAACCCAAGCTGTGAGGATCCCAAGCCAAGCTCCAAGAACCCAAGCCTCGAGGATCCCAAGCCTTGAGGATCCCAAGCCAAGCTCCAAGAACCTAAGCCAAGCTCCAAGAACCCAAGCCTCGAGGATCCCAAGCCAAGCTCAAGACCCAAGACCCCAGCCTCAAGCCATGTCACGTCCTTTCTTGGTTCCGGGGTCCGAGCCCGAGGCAAGACCCAGTTTCTGGGTCCATGTCCAGTCTCAGTCTTGGAGTCCAAGCCTTGTCTCCTGGTCCATGGTTCCTAGTCCTGGTCCTGCTTTTCCTAGCCCAACTGTGTTCTTGTCCCTGCTCCTTGCCTGAATCCTGTCACGTCCCTACTCTAGTCAAGTCCTGTTCCTTGTACTTCAGTGTCTGTGTCGTGCATTTGGGTCTGTTCCCAGCATCCCCTTTGTGACTGAACAAATCAGCCAACCATGGACCCAGCGACACAGACACTGGAGATGAACTCTCGCCATCCAGGATTCCCTAGTGCCGAAACCTCCCACCCACCCGCCCGAGTTGTCCTTAGTCCTGGAGAGTCTCTTCAGTCGCCCGGAGTCTCCAGTATAAGGGGGTTACTGTCATGGTCCAGTCCGTGAAGTCCGCATTCCAGTTCATGGTCCGGTCCATGGGGTTAGGACTCCGGGTCTTCCAGCTGCCCCTTGTTTGACTAAATCAAATGCACCTGATTCCCATCTTTGGGCCTGCAAGATAAGTAGCCTTGGGTTGGAGTGTGGGCAGTTGGTTTGTCTTGTCAGTCCCCCTTGGAGCAAACTGCTGATGGAAGGCTAGTGAAACCATTTGTGATCTCTAGGACTGGTTGTAGGACCACTGCTTCATGGAACCTTGCCACTTGTTGGAATAGTCTTTGCGGTATGGATTTGGCTGTTTCCCGGGCCAGCTGAGTGGCTGCCAGCCACTCTGAGCTAGGTAGGGATCCGGCTGTTTCTGTAGCCAGCTGAGATTGCTGACTGAACTGAGACTTGGAGCTACCCCGGAGCAGAGATGGAACTGTCTGTTGTTCTTTGGCGTTTGTCTCCTCTTGTCCTTGCCTCTGTGGGGTAAGCCAGGCCGTTTTTCCGTTGCCCTGCTGGGGGATCTGTCTTCTCCTGTCCTTGCCTCTGTGGGGTAAGCCAGGCCGTTTTTCCGTTGCCCTGCTGGGGGATCTGTCTTCTCCTGTCCTCGCCTCCGTGGGGTAAGCCAGGCCGTTTTTCTGTTGCCCTGTGGGGGGACCTGTCTTGTCTTGTCCTTGCCTCTGTTGGGTAACTCTGGCCGTTCTGCTGTTACCTGATGGAGAGACCTGTCCCACTTTGGTGTGCAGATGAAGTTGAGTCCTGGCTTGTCGTAGGATAAGTCCCAGCTCTGTCTATGTTCTGTCCTGTCTCATGTTTGTGTTGTGTTAAAGATGAGTCCTGGCTTCTCGAAGGTTAAGTCCCCGCTCTATGTTGATGTTCAGTTCCCAGTCTGTCTCTCAGCTCCAGTCTCCGAGTTATCAGCCTCTGCATTTCAAGACAAAGATCCTGGAGCCATGCTCCAAGAACCCTAGCCTCGACGATTCTGCAGCCAAGCTCCAAGAACCCAAGCCTCGAGGATCCCAAGCCAAGGTCAAGACCCAAGCCCCAACCTGCAGCCAAGCTCAAGACCCAAGACCCCAAGCCTCGAGGATCCCAAGCCAAGCTCAAGACCTAAGACCCCAGCCTGAAGCCATGTCATGTCATTGCCTGGTTCAGGGGTTCGAGCCTGAGGCAAGACCCAGGTTCTGGGTCCTTGTCCAGTCTTCGGCTCAGAGTCTGAGCCTTCTCTTGTCTCCAAGCTCAGGCCTCTAGACTCCAGCCATGTCCTGTCCTTGTCTGGTTCCAGTTCCCAAGCCAGAGGCAAGACCCAGGTTCTGGGTCCTTGTCCAGTCTCAGACTTGGAGTCCAAGCCTTGTCTCCTAGTCCATGGTTCCTAGTCCTGGTCCCGCTTTCCCTAGCCCAACTCTGCGTTCTTGTCCCTGCTCCTTGCCTGATTCCTGTCACGTCCCTAATCTAGTCAAGTCCTGTTCCTTGTACTTCAGCGTCTGTGTCTCACATTTGGGTCTGTTTCCAGCATCCCCTTTGTGACAGGCTGCCTGTGGGAGGACAAATCTCAGTAGTGTTCTGTATACATACTTTGAATCTTATTAGTCAAGGCACTGACTTCAAATGTAAGGAAGTTATGTTGCAGCTTTAAAAAAACACGAGTTAGGCTATAATGTAGGAAGGATGTAGAGGCTTTGGAGAGTGGCAGAAGAGGTTTACGATGTTGCCTGGATTAGAGGGCATATACTGTAACGAGAGGGTGGACAAACTTGGGTTGTTTTCTCTGGAATGCCGGAGGCTGAGGGGAGATCTGATACAGGTATCTAAGATTGAGAGGCAGAGATAGAGCGGCCAGATAGTATTTTTCCCCAGGGTTGAAATATACAATACTAGATGGCATACATTTAAGGTGGGAAGGGGTAATTTTAAAGGTGGTATGAGTGGCGAGTTTTTTCCACGGAGTGGTGGGTGCCTGGAAAGTGTTCCTTGGATGGTGGTAGATGTAGATAGGCTCATGAATGTGAGAGAAGTGGAAGGATATGGACATTGTGCAGGCAGAAGAAATTAGTTTGGTTGGCCATTTGATTACTAATTTAATTGGATCGGCACAATACTGTAGGCCAGAGGGCCTGTTCCTGTGCGGTACGGTTCTAAGTACTATGTCATGTAGGAGGTGATAAGTGGAGGGGGTAAAGAGCTGAAGAACAGGCATCTGATATGAGAGGAGGGTGGGCCATAGGAGACAGGGGGAGGAGGGTGGGCCATAAAAGATGGGGAGGAGGGGCACCAGAAGGAGATGGGCATTTCAGAAGAGAAGGGATAAGGGAGTTGCCAGAATGGTGAATGGAAAAAGAGAGAATGGGGATGGGAGAGAATTTACCAGAAATTGGAGAAATCACTGTTCATGCCCTACAGTTGGAGTATTCCATCTGTGTGGCCAAGATATTGCTCCTCCAACCTGAAGGTGGCCTCATTATGGCCCTAGAGAAGGTTGTAGACTGACTTGTCGGAATGCGAGTGGATTGTAGAATTAAAATGGATTACCACCAGGAAAGTCCACCTTTCATGATGGACAGAGCAAAGGTGCTTGATGAAGTGGCCACCCAATCTATGTTGGGTCTCACAGATGTCGAGTAGGCCACCACACCCAGAGCACACAATACAGTAAATGACCCCAACAGGTTTGGAGGTGAAGTGTCGCCTCACCTTGAAGGTGATATTTGGGGCGCTGGATGGTGGTGAGGGAGAAGGTGTAGGGTCTTTCAATCTCTTTTGATGAAGACTGCTGGAGGATTTCAGTGGGTCAAACAGTAGTTGTGAAGGGAGAGGACAGTCAACATTTTGAGTCATAAAACCTTGCATTGGGGCTGAGTGTAGAGCAGAAAAATGGGCAGTATGAAGAGAGGAGGAGGAGCGAGGCAGGGACCAGGAGTTGATTGGTGGAATGAGGATGTGTAAAGGGCAAAGGAGTGAGGTGAACGTTGGAGACAGAGGCAAGTCGACCTTCACCTGGAGATGTTGAGAGATAATAATTTGCGGAGATAGGGGAAAGTGCAATGGGGTGGGAGTAAAGGGATGTTGTTGCTGAGGCAGGAGGGGGAAGAGAGAGAGGTAGGGATGAAGAAAGGGAAGCCGGGAGAAGGAAATGAGATTCTCACCTGACCCTTTGCTAAAAGTGGTGTCCTGGAGGTTTGGAATTCTGTTACGAATTGTGAAAGTCAAATTCAAAGTAGGGTTTATTGTCTTGTACACAATTGGACAGCACGGATAGTGTTACATTAGTAAAGTGCTAGTGACCTGGGTAAAATTCTGCTGCTGTCTGTAAGGAGTTTATATGAAAAAGAAGACCACTAGAACAAAAAATATGAAGTCCATCGTCATGCAAAGCAGCCAAAGTTTCTATACCAAGGAAATGATTAGGTTTGTGCAGGTTGGTTCAAGAACCGAACAGCTGAAGGGAAGTGGCTATTCTTAAACCTGACGATGTGGCACTTCAAGCTCTTGTACCTCCTGCCTGATGAGAAGGAGGCATGGCCGGGAGTGGGTGGATCTTTGATGGTAGATGTTGCCATCTTGAGGCAGTGTCTCATGACTATACCCTCAATAGTGAGGAGGATGATACCAGTTCAGGGTAGGCATCCAGGAATATACCAGTGCTGCATTGAGCTTCTCTCTGCAACTTCTTATATTCCTGTGCATACAAGTTGCTGCCCCACACCATGATGCAGACATCACTGACACTTGTAACAAAACATCTGTTGCACATGGCCTGATTACCACTGGTCAATATTGGCACCAGGCAGCTTATAAGATTCCTCAAGAAGGGCTTGGCAATAAACATCAACTATTAATTCCCCTTTGTAGATGCTGACTGACTTGCTGAGTTTCTCCAGCATTTTGTGAGTGTTGCTCCAGATTTCCAGCATCAGCAGGATGCCTTGTGCTTGTCAGAATGTAGTCTGAACCCTTCTTGTCCAGGTTTAGCAACTCCTCAGCAAATATATCTCTACACAACTACTGCCTTCTCCACTGAGCTTCTCAAAACTGGTGCAGGAATCCTCCCTGTTTGAAAGACATTTGTAATTTCCCTTGCAATTCCCAGACTGACCTGTCAGTCCTTGGCACCTTCACTGCCAAAGTGAAGCCAAACTCAGAGCAGAAACACAGCACCTTGTATTTCACTGGGGAAATCTGCAACACAATGGCATGAACATTGCATTCAAAAGTTTTAAAAATTAACTTGTGACATATACAGGGAAAGGTACAGTGAAATATGTATGTCATTGCTTCAGATCAGTGAGGATTGTGCACCAATGTGGCCTGAAAACAACTCACTAACCGTAACCTGCCCATCTCTGGACTGTGAGAGGAAAATGGAGCACGCAGAGGAAACCCACATGGTCACGGGGAGAACATACAAACTCGTTACAGACAGCAGTAGGAATTAAATCCTGATCTTGTTTTGGGTAGTATAAAGCGTTGCATAAGCTGCTACATTGCCATGCTAACCATTCCCATTTTCAGATAACCACTGTCCTTTCCCTTCTCTTCGCTATCACAGACGTGCTCGTTTCCACACTTACATCCCGCCAAACGCTTATCTCCGCTATCCACCGATTCCTTTTTCTTTCCCTAACATACCCATTCCATCTGCCCATCACATACACTGTCCCACCTCCACACCCATTCCATCAGTCCAACACATATACTGTTCCCCCTCCAATGTTCCCATTCCATCTGCCCATCACATACTGTCACCCCTCCACAGTAATTCCATCTGCCCATCACATACACATTCCTTCCTCCACACCCAGTGCCTCTGCGCATCACATACACTGTCCTACTTCCACTGTTCCCATTCCATCTGCCCATCACATACACAGTCACACCTCCACACCAATTCCATCTGCCCATCACATACACTGTCCTCAACACCCATTCCATCTGCCCGTCACATACACAATCCCTCTCCACACCCATTCCATCTGCCAAACACATACAGTCCCCCCTCCAGTGTTCCCATTCCATCTGCCCATCAGATACACAGTCCCCCCTCCACTGTTTACATTCCATCTGCCCATCACATACACCCATTCCATCTGCCCATCACATACACAGTCCCCCTCCACACCAGTTCCATCTGCCCATCACATGTACTGTCCTCCCAACAATGTTCCCATTCCATCTGCAAATCATATACTGTCCTCCCTACACTATTCCCATTCCATCTGCCCTTAACATACACAGTCCCCACTCCACACCCATTCCATCTGCCCATCACATACACTGTCGTCCCTCCACTGTTCCCAGTCCATTTGCCCATCACATGCACATTCACACCTCCACACCAATTTCATCTGCCCATCACATACACAGTCCCCCCTCCACACCAATTCCACCTGCCCATCACATACACTGTCCTCCACACCCATTCCATCTGCCCGTCACATACACAATCACCCCTCTACACCAGTTCCATCTGCCTGTCACATACACAGTCCTCCCACCGCACCCATTCCATCTCCCATCACATACACCGTCACCCCTCCACACCAGTTCCATCTACCTGTCACATACACAGTCCTCCCACCACACCCATTCCATCTCCCATCACATACACATTCCTCCCTCCACACCCAGTGCATCTGTGCATCATATACACTGTCCTCCATCCACTGTTCGCATTCCATCTGTCCATCACATACACTGTCCTACCTCCACTGTTCCCATTCCATCTGCCCATCACATACACAGTCACACCTCCAGACCAATTCCATCTGCCCATCACATACACTGTCCTCAACACCTATTCCATCTGCCTGTCACATACACAATCCCTCTCCACACCCATTCCATCTGCCAAACACATACACAGTCCCCCCTCCACTGTTTCCATTTCATCTGCCCATCAGATACACAGTCCCCCCTCCACTGTTTCCATTCCATCTGCCCATCACATGCACAGTCCTCCACACCCATTCCATCTGCCCGTCACAAACACAGTCCCCCTCCACACCAGTTCCATCTGCCCATCACATACACAGTCCTCCCTCCACACCAATTTCATCTCCCATCACATACACTGTCCTCCTTCCACACCCATTCCATCGGCCCATCACATACACAGTCCTTCCTCCACACCAATTCCATCTCCCATCACATGTACTGTCCTCCCTACAATGTACCCATTCCATCTGCAAATCACATATACTGTCCTCCCTACACTATTCCCATTCCATCTGCCCTTAACATACACAGTCCCCCTTCCACACCCATTCCATCTGCCCATCACATACACTGTCCTACCTCCAATGTTCCCATTCCATCTGCCCATCACATGCACAGTCCCCCCTCCACTGTTTACATTCCATCTGCCCATCACATATACACTCCTCCACATCCATTCCATCTGCCCGTCACATACAGTCCCCCTCCACACCAGTTCCATCTGCCCATCACATACACAGTCCTCCCTCCACACCAATTTCATCTCCCATCACATATACTGTCCTCCCTACACTATTCCCATTCCATCTGCCCTTAACATACACGGTCCCCACTCCACACCCATTCCATCTGCCCACCACATACACCGTCGTCCCTCCACTGTCCCCAGTCCATTTGCCCATCACATGTACATTCACACCTCCACACCAATTTCATCTGCCCATCACATACAGTCCCCCCTCCACACCAATTCCATCTGCCCATCACATACACTGTCCTCAACACCCATTCCATCTGTCCATCACATACACTGTCCTCCCTCCAATGTTCCCATTCCATCTGCCGATCATGTTCACTATCCCCTCTCCACACCCATTCCATCTTCCCATCACATACACAGTCACCCCTGCACACCCATTCCATCTGCCCATCACATACACAGTCCCCGCTCCACTGATCCCATTCCATCTGCCCATCACATACACTGTCGTCCCTCCACACCTATTCCATCTTCCAATCAAATATGCAGTCCTCCCTCCACACCCATTGCATCTGCCAAACACATACGCAGTCACACCTCCACACCAATTCCATCTGCCCATCACACAGTCCCCCCTCCACTGTTTCCATTCCATCTGCCCATCACATGCACAGTCCTCCACACCCATTCCATCTGCCCATCACATACAGTCCCCCTCCACACCCATTCCATCTGCCCATCACATACACCGTCCCCCCTCCACACCCATTCCATCTGCCCATCACATACACTAACCCCCCTCCACACCCATTCCATCTGCCCATCACATAAACTGTCCCACCTCCACACCCAGTGCATCTGCACATCATATACACTGTCCTCCCTCCACACCCATTGCATCAGCCCATCACATACACTGTTCCCCCTCCACATACATTCCATCTGCCCATCACATACACAGTCCCCCCTCCACACCCATTCCATCTGCCCATCACATACACTAACCCCCCTCCACACCCATTCCATCTGCCCATCACATAAACTGTCCCACCTCCACACCCAGTGCATCTGCACATCATATACACTGTCCTCCCTCCACACCCATTGCATCAGCCCATCACATACACTGTTCCCCCTCCACACACATTCCATCTGCCCATCACATACACAGTCCCCCCTCCACACCCATTCTATCGGCCCGTCACAGAAAAAGATCCCCCTCCACACCCATTCCATCGGCCCATCACATACACAGTCCCCGCTCCACTGATCCCATTGCATCTGCTCATCACCTATACTGTCGTCCCTCCACTGTTCCCACTCCATTTACCCATCACATGCACAGTCCCACCTCCACACCCAGTCCATCTCCCATCACGTACACTGTCCTCCCTCCAACGTTCCCATTCCATCTGCCGATCACGTTCACTATCCCCCCTCCACACCCATTCCATCTGCCTATCATATACACTGTCTCCCCTCCACACCCGTTCCATCTGCCCATCACATACACAGTCCCCCCCACTGTTCCCATTCCATCTGCCCATCACATACACATTCCTTCCTCCACACCCAGTGCCTCTGCGCATCACATACACTGTCCTACTTCCACTGTTCCCATTCCATCTGCCCATCACATACACTGTCCTCAACACCCATTCCATCTGCCCGTCACATACACAATCCCTCTCCACACCCATTCCATCTGCCCATCAGATACACAGTCCCCCCTCCACTGTTCCCATTCCATCTGCCCATCACATGCACAGTCCTCCACACCCATTCCATCTGCCTATCACATACACAGTCCCCCTCCACACCAGTTCCATCTTCCATCACATACACATTCCTCCCTCCGCACCCAGTGCCTCTGCGCATCACATACTCTGTCCTACTTCCACTGTTCCCATTCCATCTGCCCATCACATACAGTCACACCTCCACACCAATTCCATCTGCCCATTACATACACAGTCACACCTCCACACCAATTCGATCTGCCCATCACATACACAGTCCTCCCTCCACACCAATTTCATCTCCCATCACATACACAGTCCTCCCTCCACACCAATTTCATCACCCATCACATACACTGTCCTCCTTCCACACAAATTCCATCGGCCCATCACATGTACTGTCCTCCCTACAATGTTCCCAATCCATCTGCAAATCACATATACTGTCCTCCCTACACTATTCCCATTCCATCTTCCCTTAACATACACAGTCCCCAGTCCACACCCATTCCATCTGCCCATCACATGCACATTCACACCTCCACACCAATTCCATCTTCCCATCAAATATACAGTCCTCCCTCCATACCCATTCCATCTGCCCATCAGATACACAGTCCCCGCTCCACTGTTCGCATTCCATCTGCCCATTACATACACTGTCCTGCCTCCACACCTATTCCATCTGTCAATCGCAAGCACAGTCCTCCCACCACACCCATTCCATCTACCCATCACGTACACAGTCCTCACTCCACACCCATTTCATCTGCCCATTATATAGTGTCCCTCCGCCACTGTTCCCGTTCCATCTGCCCATCACATACACAGTCCCCACCTCACACCTATTCCATCCGCCCATCACATGCACTGTCCCCACTCCACACCCATTCCATCTGCCCATCACATACACAGTCCCCACCTCACACCCATTCCATCCGCCCATCACATGCACTGTCCCCACTCCACACCCATTCCATCTGCCCATAACATACACTGTCCTCCCTCCACTGTTCGCAGTCCATCTGCCCATCACATACACAGTCCCACCTCCACTGTTCCGATTCAATCTGCCCATCACATGCACAGTCACCACTCCACACCAATTCCATCGGCCCATCACATACACAGTCCTCCATCCACTTCTATTCCATCTGCTGATCACATACACAGTCCCCCCTCTACTGTTCCCATTTCATCTGCCCATCACATACACTGTCCTGTCTCCACACCCATTCCATCTGCAAATCACATACACAGTCCTCCCTACACACCCATTCCATCTGCCCATCACGTACACAGTTCTCCCTCCACAGCCATTCCATCTGCCCATCACATACACAGTCACCCCTCCACACCAACTCCATCGGCCCATCACATACACAGTCCTCCATCCACTTCCATTCCAACTGCTGATCACATACACAGTCCCCCCTCTACTGTTCCCATTTCCTCTGCCCATCACATACACTGTCCTGTCTCCACACCCATTCCATCTGCCCATCACATACACAGTCCTCTCTCCACTGTTCCCATTCCAGCTGCCCATCACATAAAGAGCCGCCCTCCACACCCATTCCATCTGCCGATCACATACACTGTCTTCTCTCCAGTCCCGTTACATCTGCCCATCACAGACACAGTCCTCCCTCCACCCCCATTCCATTTGCCCATCGCATACACAGTCCTCCCTCCACACCTATTCCACCTGCCCATCATATACACAGTCCTTCCTCCACACCCATTCCATCTGCCCATCGCATACATTGTTCTCCTTCCACAGCCATTCTATTTCCCCATCACATACACTGTCCCCCCTCAACACCCATTTCATCTGCCAATCACATACACTGTCTCCCCAACTCCACTCTTCCCATTCAACCTGCCCATCACATACAGTCCTCCCTCCACACCCATTCCATCTACCCATCACATACACTTCCCCCTCCACTGTTCCCATTCCATCTGCCCATCACATACACAGTCCTCCATCCACTCCTATTCCATCTGCCCATCACATACACAGTCCTCCATCCACTCCTATTCCATCTGCCCATCACATACACAGTCCCCCCTCTACTGTTCCCATTTCATCTGCCCATCACATACACTGTCCTGTCTCCACACCCATTCCATCTGCCCATCACATACACAGTCCTCTCTCCACTGATCCCATTCCATCTGCCCATCACATACACAGTCCTCCCTACACACCCATTCCATCTGCCCATCACGTACACAGTTCTCCCTCCACAGCCATTCCATCTGCCCATCACATACACTCCCCTCCCTCTACTGTTCCCATTCCATCTGCCTATCATGTATACACTCCCCCCTCCACTATTCCCATTTCATCTGCCTATCACATACACAGTCCCCCCTCCACACCCATTCCATCTGCCCATCACATACACTGTCCTCCCTCCACTGTTCACAGTCCATCTGCCCGTCACATACACTGTCCCACCTGCACACCAATTTCATCTGCCCGTCACATACACAGTCACCCTTCCACACCAACTCCATCGGCCCATCACATACACAGTCCTCCATCCACTTCCATTCCAACTGCTGATCACATACACAGTCCCCCCTCTACTGTTCCCATTTCCTCTGCCCATCACATACACTGTCCTGTCTCCACACCCATTCCATCTGCCCATCACATACACAGTCCTCTCTCCACTGTTCCCATTCCAGCTGCCCATCACATAAACAGCCGCCCTCCACACCCATTCCATCTGCCGATCACATACACTGTCTTCTCTCCAGTCCCGTTCCATCTGCCCATCACAGACACAGTCCTCCCTCCACCCCCATTCCATTTGCCCATCGCATACACAGTCCTCCCTCCACACCTATTCCACCTGCCCATCATATACACAGTCCTCCCTCCACACCCATTCCATCTGCCCATCGTATACATTGTTCTCCTTCCACAGCCATTCTATTTCCCCATCACATACACTGTCCCCCCTCAACACCCATTTCATCTGCCAATCACATACACTGTCTCCCCAACTCCACTCTTCCCATTCAACCTGCCCATCACATACACAGTCCTCCCTCCACACCCATTCCATCTACCCGTCACATACACTTCCCCCTCCACTGTTCCCATTCCATCTGCCCATCACATACACAGTCCTCCATCCACTCCTATTCCATCTGCCCATCACATACACAGTCCTCCATCCACTCCTATTCCATCTGCCCATCACATACACAGCCCCCCCCACACCCATTCCATTTGACCATCACAGACACAGTCTCCGCTCCACACACATTCCATCTGCCCATTACATAGCGTCCCCCCTCCACTGTTCCCATTCCATACACAGTCCGAACCTCACACCTATTCCATCTGCCCATCACATACACTGTCCCCCCTGCACACACATTCCAGCTGGCCCATCACATACACTATCTCCCCAACTCCACTCTTCCCATTCTACCTGCCCATCACATACACTGTCCCCACTCCAATATTCCCACTCTATCTGCCCATCATGTATACACTCCCCCCTCCAATATTCCCATTTCATCTGTCCATCACATACACAGCCACCCTCCACACTCATTCCTTCTGCCCATCACGTACACTGTCCTCTCTCCACTCCTATTCCATCTACCCATCACATACACAGTCCTCACCTCACACCCATTCCATCTGCCTATCACATACACTGTCCCCCCTCCACTGTTCCTATTCCATTCACCCATCACATACACTGTCCCCCTCCCCTCCCATTCCATCTGCCCATCACATACGCTGTCCTCCCTCCACTGTTTGCAGTCCATCTGCCCATCACATACACTGTCCTCCCTCCATTGTTCGCAGTCCATCTGCCCATCACATACACAGTCCCACCTCCACTGTTCCGATTCAATCTGCCCGTCACATACACAGTCACCCCTCCACACCCATTCCATTTGCCCATCACATACACAGTCCATCCTCCACACCCATTCCATCTGCCCATCACAGCCACTATCCCCTTCCACTGTTACCATTCCATCCGCCCATCACATGCACTGTCCCACGGCCACACTCATTCCTTCTGCCCATCACAGACAGTGTCCTCCCTCCACGCCCATTCCATTTGCCGATTACATAAACAGTCCCCCCTCCACACACATTCCATCTGCCCATCACATACACAGCCCCCCCTCCACACCCATATTCCGTTTGCCCATCAGATACACAGTCCCCGCTCCACTGTTCGCATTCCATCTGCCCATCGTATACACTGTCCCCCTCCACTGTACACATTCCATCTGCCCATCACATACACTGTCCTGCCTCCACACCTATTCCATCTGCCAATCACAAACACGGTCCTCCCTCCACACCCATTCCATCTACCCATCACATACACTGTCCCCACTCCAATATTCCCACTCCATCTGCCCATCATGTATACACTCCTCCTTCCAATATTCCCATTCCAACTACCCAACACATACACTGTCCTCCCTCCACTATTCACATTCCATCTGCCCATCACATACACAGCCGCCCTCCACACTCATTCCTTCTGCCCATCACATACACAGTCCTCACTCCACACCCAATTCATCTCCCCATTACATAGTGCCCCTCCGCCACTGTTCCCATTCCATCTGCCCATCATATACACAGTCCCCACCTCACACCCATTCCATCTGCCCATCACATACACTGTCCCCCTCCCCTCCCATTCCAACAGCCCATCACATTGACTGTCCTCCCTCCACTGTTCCCATTCCATCTGCCCATCACATACATAGTCCTCCCTCCACTGTTCCCATTCCATCTGTCCATCACATACACAGCCGCCCTCCACATTCATTCATTCTGCCCATCACATACACTGTCACCCCTCCACACCCATTCCATGCACCCATCACATACACTGTCCCCCTAACCTCCCATTCCAACAGCCCATCACATTGACTGTCCTCCCTCCACTGTTCCCATTCCATCTGTCCATCACATACACAGTGCCCTCCACACTCATTCATTCTGCCCATCACATACATAGTCCTCTCTCCACTGTTCCCATTCCATCTGCACATCACATACACGGTCCTCCCTCCACACCCATTCCATCTGCCCATCATGTATACACTCCCCCCTCCACTATTCCCATTCCATCTGCCCAACACATACACAGCCGCCCTCCACACTCATTCCTTCTGCCCATCACATACACTGTTCTCTCTCCACACCTTTTCTATCTACCCATCACATACACAGTCCTCTCTCCACATGCATTCCATCTGCCCATCACATACACAGACGCCCTCCACACTCATTCCTTCTGCCCATCACATACACTGTCCTCTCACCACACCTATTCCATCTGCCCATCACATACACTGTCGTCCCTCCACACCCATTCCATCTGCCCATCACATTCACAGACCCTCCTCCACACCCATTCCATTTGCACGTCACAGACACAGTCCCCCCTCCACACCCATTCCATCTGCCCATCACATGCACTGTCCCCCTGCACTGTACACATTCCATCTACCCATCACAAAGACAGTCCTCACTCCACACCCATTCCATCAGCCCATCACATACACTGTCCCCCCTCCACACCCATTCCATCAGCCCATCACATACCCACTGTCCCCCCTCCACACACCTTCCACCTGCCCATCCCATGAAATGTTCTCCCTCCACACTCACTCCTTCTGCCCATCATGTACACTGCCCTCTCTCCACAACTATTCCATCTACCCATCACATACACAGTCCTCACCTCACACCCATTCCATCTGCCCATCACATACACTGTCCCCCCTCCACTGTTCCCACTCCATTCACCCATCCATACACTGTCCCCCTCCCCCCTCATTCCATCTGCCCATCACATACACTGTCCTCCCTCCACTGTTCGCAGTCCATCTGCCCATCACATACACAGTCCCACCTCCACACCCATTCCATTTGCCCATCACATGCACTTCCCCCCTCTACTGTTCGCAGTCCTCCTGCCCATCACATACACTGTCCTCCCTCCATTGTTCGCAGTCCATCTGCCCATCACATACACAGTCCTCATACCACACCCATTCCACCTGCCCATCACATACACTGTCCCCTCTGCACACACATTCCAACTGGCCATCACTACACTGTCTCCCCAACTCCACTCTTCCCATTCCACCTGCCCATCACATACACTGTCCCCACTCCAATATTCCCACTCCTTCTGCCCATCATGTATACCCTCCCCCCTCCAATATTCCCATTCCATCTGCCCAACACATACACTGTCCTCCCTCCACTATTCCCATTCCATCTGCCCATCACATACACAGCCGCCCTCCACACTCATTCCTTCTGCCCCTCACGTACTGTCACCCCTCCACAGTAATTCCATCTGCCCATCACATACACATTCCTTCCTCCGACCCAGTGCCTCTGTGCATCACATACACTGTCCTACTTCCACTGTTCCCATTCCATCTGCCCATCACATACACTGTCCTCAACACCCATTCCATCTGCCCGTCACATACACAATCCCTCTCCACACCCATTCCATCTGCCAAACACATACAGTCCCCCCTCCAGTGTTCCCATTCCATCTGCCCATCAGATACACAGTCCCCCCCTCCACTGTTTACATTCCATCTGCCCATCACATACACCCATTCCATCTGCCCATCACATACACAGTCCCCCTCCACACCAGTTCCATCTGCCCATCACATGTACTGTCCTCCCAACAATGTTCCCCTTCCATCTGCAAATCACATATACTGTCCTCCCTGCACTATTCCCATTCCATTCGCCCATCACACACACTGTCCCCCCTCCACACCCGTTCCATCTGCCCATCACATGCACTGTCCTCCATCCACTCCTATTCCATCTGCCCATCACATACACAGTCCCCCCTCCACACTCATTCCTTCTGCCCATCACAAAGACTGTCCTCCCACCACACCCATTACATCTGACCATTGCATACACAGTCCCCCCTCCACAGTCATTCCATCTGCCCATCACATACAGTGTCCTCTGTCCACTGTTCGCATTCCATCTACCCATCACATACACAGTCCTCACCTCACACCGATTCCATCTGCCCATTACATACACTGTCCCCCTCACCTCCAATTACATCTGCCCATCACATACACTGTCCCACCTCCACACCCATTCCATTTGCCCATCACAGCCACTATCCCCCTTCCACTGTTACCATTCCATCTGCCCGTCACATACACAGCCACCCTCCACACTCATTCCTTCTGCTCATCATGTAGACTGTCCTCTCTCCACACCTATTCCATCTACCCATCACATACACAGTCCTCACACCACACCCATTCCATCTGCCTATCACATACACTCTCCCCCCTCCACTGTTCGCATTCCATCTGCCCATCACATACACAGTCCCACGTCCACTGTTCCGATTCAATCTTTCCATCACATACACAGTCCTCCCTCCACACCAATTCCATCTACCCATCACATACACAGTCCTCACCTCACACCCATTCCATCTGCCTATCACATACACTGTCCTCCCTCCACTGTTCGCAGTCCATCTGCCCATCACATACACAGTCCCACGTCCACTGTTCCGATTCAATCTTTCCATCACATACACAGTCCTCCCTCCACACCAATTCCATCTGCTCATCACATACACTGTCCCCCCTCCACTGTTCCCATTGCATTCACCCATCGCATACACTGTCCCCCTCCCCCCTCATTCCATCTGCCCATCACATACACTGTCCTCCCTCCACTGTTCGCAGTCCTCCTGCCCATCACATACACAGTCCTCCCTCCACACCCATTCCATCTGCCCATCACATACACTGTCCTCATACCACACCCATTCCATCTGCCCATCACATACACTGTCCCCTCTGCACACACATTCCAACTGGCCATCACATACACTGTCTCCCCAACTCCACTCTTCCCATTCCACCTGCCCATCACATACACTGTCCCCACTCCAATATTCCCACTCCATCTGCCCATCATGTATACACTCCCCCCTCCAATATTCCCATTCCATCTGCCCAACACATACACTGTCCTCCCTCCACTATTCCCATTCCATCTGCCCATCACATACACAGCCGCCCTCCACACTCATTCCTTCTGCCCCTCACGTACTGTCACCCCTCCACACCTATTCCATCTACCCATCACATACACAGTCCTCACCTCACACCCATTCCATCTGCCTATCACATACACTGTCCTCCCTCCACTGTTCGCAGTCCATCTGCCCATCACATACACAGTCCCACGTCCACTGTTCCGATTCAATCTTTCCATCACATACACAGTCCTCCCTCCACACCAATTCCATCTGCTCATCACATACACTGTCCCCACTCCACTGTTCCCATTGCATTCACCCATCACATACACTGTCCCCCTCCCCTCCCATTCCATCTGCCCATTACATACACTGTCCACCCTCCATTCTTCGCAGTTCATCTGCCCATCACATACAGTCCCACCTCTACTGTTCCGATTCAATCTCAACGTCACATACACAGTCACCCCTCCACACCCATTCCATTTGCCCATCACATACACAGTCCATCCTCCACACCCATTCCATCTGCCCATCACATCCACTAACCCCTTCCACTGTTACCATTCCAGCTGCCCATCACATGCACAGTTCCACTGCCACACTCATTACTTCTGCCCATCACAGACAGTGTCCTCCCTCCACACCCATTCCATTTGCCGATTACATAAACAGTCCCCCCTCCACACACATTCCATCTGCCCATCACATACACAGCCCCCCCTCCACACCCATTCCGTTTGCCCATCAGATACACAGTCCTCCCTACACACCCATTCCATCTGCCCATTACATACACAGTCCCCCCTCCACTGTTCCCATTCCATCCACCCATCACAAACACTGTACCCCTCACCTCCCATTCCATCTGCCCATCACATACACTCTCCCAACTCCACACCCATTCCATTTGCCCATCACAGCCACTATCTCCCTTCCACTGTTACCATTCTATCTGCCCATCACATTCACAGTCCTCCCTCCACACTCATTCCTTCTGCCCATCATGCACACTGTCCTCTCTCCACACCTATACCATCTACCCATCACATACACAGTCCTCACCTCACACCCATTCCATCTGCCTATCACATACACTGTCCCATTCCACTGTTCGCATTCCATCTGCCCATCGCATTCACTGTCCCCCTCCACTGTACACATTCCATCTGCCCATCACATACACTGTCCTGCCTCCACACCTATTCCATCTGCCAATCACAAACACAGTCCTCTCTCCACACCCATTCCATCTACACATCACATACACAGTCCGCCCTCCACACCCCTTTCCATCTACCCATCACATACACTTCCCTCTCCACTGTTCCCATTCGATTTGCCCATCACATACATAGTCCTCCCTCCACTCCTATTCCATCTGCCCATCACATACAGTCCCCCCTACACACTCATTCCTTCTGCCCATCACAAAGACTGTCCTCCCGCCACACCCATTACATCTGCCCATTGCATACACTGTCCCCCCTCCACAGTCATTCCATCTGCCCATTACATAGTATCCCCCCTCCATTGTTCCCATTCCATCTGCCCATCACATACACTGTCGCCCTCACCTCCCAGTCCATCTGCCCATCACATACACTGTCCCACCTCCACACCCATTCCATTTGCCCATCACAGCCACTATCCCCCTTCCACTGTTACCATTATATCTGCCCATCAGATGCACAGTCCCACCGCCACACTCATTCCTTCTGCCCAACACATACAGTGTCCTCCCTCCACACCCATTCCATTTGCCGATCACATAAACAGTCCTCGCTCCACACACATTCCATCTGCCCATCACAGACACAGACCCCCTCCACACCCATTCCATTTGCCGATCACATAAACAGTCCTCCCTCCACACCCATTCCATTTGCCGATCACATACACAGACCCCCTCCACACCCATTCCATTTGTCCATCAGATACACAGTCCCCGCTCCATTGTTCGCATTCCATCTGCCCATCACATACACAGCCCCCCTCCACACCCATTCCATTTGACCATCACATACACAGTCTCCGCTCCACACACATTCCATCTGCCCATCACATACACAGTCCTCACTCCACACCCATTCCATTTGACCATCACATACACTGTCTCCGCTCCACACACATTCCATCTGCCCATCACATACACATTCCCACCACCACACCCATTCCATCTGCCCATCACATACACAGTCCTCACCTCACACCCATTCCATCTGCCTATCACATACACTGTCCCCCCTCCACTGTTCCCATTCCTTTCACCCATCACATACACTGCTCACCTCCCCTCCCATTCCATCTGCCCATCACATACACTGTCCTCCCTCCACTGTTTGCAGTCCATCTGCCCATCACATACACTGTCTCCCCTCCACTGTTCCGATTCAATCTGCCCGTCACATACACAGTCACCCCTCCACACCCATTCCATCTGCCCATCACATACACAGTCCATCCTCCACACCCATTCCATCTGCCCATCACATACACAGTCCATCCTCCACACCCATTCCATCTGCCCATCACAGCCACTATCCCCTTCCACTGTTACCATTCCATCTGCCCATCACATACACTGTCCTCCCTCCACTATTCCCATTCCATCTGCCCATCACATACACAGCCGCCCTCCACACTCATTCCTTCTGCCCATCACGTACAGTGTCCTCACTCCACACCTATTCCATCTACCCATCACATACACAGTCCTCACCTCACACTCATTCCTTCTGCCCATCACATACAGTGTCCTCCCTCCACACCCATTCCATTTGCCGATCACATAAACAGTCCCTGCTCCACACCCATTCCATCTGCCCATCACATACACAGTCCATCCTCCACACCCATTCCATCTGCCCATCACAGCCACTATCCCCTTCCACTGTTACCATTCCATCTGCCCATCACATGCACAGTCCCACTGCCACACTCATTACTTCTGCCCATCACAGACAGTGTCCTCCCTCCACACCCATTCCATTTGCCGATTACATAAACAGTCCCCCCTCCACACACATTCCATCTGCCCATCACATACACAGCCCCCCCTCCACACCCATTCCGTTTGCCCATCAGATACACAGTCCTCCCTACACACCCATTCCATCTGCCCATTACATACACAGTCCCCCCTCCACTGTTCCCATTCCATCCACCCATCACAAACACTGTACCCCTCACCTCCCATTCCATCTGCCCATCACATACACTCTCCCAACTCCACACCCATTCCATTTGCCCATCACAGCCACTATCTCCCTTCCACTGTTACCATTCTATCTGCCCATCACATACACAGTCCTCCCTCCACACTCATTCCTTCTGCCCATCATGCACACTGTCCTCTCTCCACACCTATACCATCTACCCATCACATACACAGTCCTCACCTCACACCCATTCCATCTGCCTATCACATACACTGTCCCATTCCACTGTTCGCATTCCATCTGCCCATCGCATTCACTGTCCCCCTCCACTGTACACATTCCATCTGCCCATCACATACACTGTCCTGCCTCCACACCTATTCCATCTGCCAATCACAAACACAGTCCTCTCTCCACACCCATTCCATCTACACATCACATACACAGTCCGCCCTCCACACCCCTTTCCATCTACCCATCACATACACTTCCCTCTCCACTGTTCCCATTCGATTTGCCCATCACATACATAGTCCTCCCTCCACTCCTATTCCATCTGCCCATCACATACAGTCCCCCCTACACACTCATTCCTTCTGCCCATCACAAAGACTGTCCTCCCGCCACACCCATTACATCTGCCCATTGCATACACTGTCCCCCCTCCACAGTCATTCCATCTGCCCATTACATAGTATCCCCCCTCCATTGTTCCCATTCCATCTGCCCATCACATACACTGTCGCCCTCACCTCCCAGTCCATCTGCCCATCACATACACTGTCCCACCTCCACACCCATTCCATTTGCCCATCACAGCCACTATCCCCCTTCCACTGTTACCATTATATCTGCCCATCAGATGCACAGTCCCACCGCCACACTCATTCCTTCTGCCCAACACATACAGTGTCCTCCCTCCACACCCATTCCATTTGCCGATCACATAAACAGTCCTCGCTCCACACACATTCCATCTGCCCATCACAGACACAGACCCCCTCCACACCCATTCCATTTGCCAATCACATAAACAGTCCTCCCTCCACACCCATTCCATCTGCCCATCACATACACTGTCCGCCCTCCACCATTCCCATTCCATCTGCACATCACATACACAGCCGCCCTCCACACTCATTCCATCTGCCCATCACATACACAGCCGCCCTCCACACTCATTCCATCTGCCCATCACATACATAGTCTCCCCTCCACTCCTATTACATCTGCCCATGACATACACAGTCCCCCCTCCACACTCATTCCTTCTGCCCATCAGAAAGACTGTCCTCCCGCCAGACCCATTAAATCTGCCCGTCGCACACACAGTCCCCACTCCACAGTCATTCCATCTGCCCATCACATACAGTGTCCTCTGTCCACTGTTCGCATTCCACCTGCCCATCACATACACAGTCCTCACACCACACCCATTCCATCTGCCCATCATGTACACTGTCCTCCCTCCACTGTTCGCAGTCCATCTGCCCATCACATACACTGTCCTGCCTCCACACCTTTTCCATCTGCCAATCACAAACACAGTCCTCCCTCCACACCCATTCCATCTGCCCATCACATACACTGTCCGCCCTCCACCATTCCCATTCCATCTGCACATCACATACACAGCCGCCCTCCACACTCATTCCATCTGCCCATCACATACACAGCCGCCCTCCACACTCATTCCATCTGCCCATCACATACATAGTCTCCCCTCCACTCCTATTACATCTGCCCATGACATACACAGTCCCCCCTCCACACTCATTCCTTCTGCCCATCAGAAAGACTGTCCTCCTGCCAGACCCATTAAATCTGCCCGTCGCACACACAGTCCCCACTCCACAGTCATTCCATCTGCCCATCACATACAGTGTCCTCTGTCCACTGTTTGCAGTCCATCTGCCCATCACATACACTGTCCTCCCTCCATTGTTCGCAGTCCATCTGCCCATCACATACGCAGTCCCACCTCCACTGTTCCGATTCAATCTGCCCGTCACATACACAGTCACCCCTCCACACCCATTCCATCTGCCCATCACATACACAGTCCCCGCTCCACTGTTCCCATTCCATCCCCCCATCACATACACTGTACCCCTCACCTCCCATTCCATCTGCCCATCACATACACTGTCCCACCTCCACACCCATTCCATTTGCCCATCACAGCCACTATCCCCCTTCCACTGTTACCATTCTATCTGCCCATCACATTCACAGTCCTCCCTCCACACTCATTCCTTCTGCCCATCATGTACACTGCCCTCTCTCCACACCTATTCCATCTACCCATCACATACACAGTCCTCAACTCACACCCATTCCATCTGCCTATCACATACACTGTCCCCCCTCCACTGTTCGCATTCCATCTGCCCATCGCATTCACTGTCCCCCTCCACTGTACACATTCCATCTGCCCATCACATACACTGTCCTGCCTCCACACCTATTCCATCTGCCAATCACAAACACAGTCCTCTCTCCACACCCATTCCATCTACACATCACATACACAGTCCGCCCTCCACACCCCTTTCCATCTACCCATCACATACACTTCCCTCTCCACTGTTCCCATTCGATTTGCCCATCACATACATAGTCCTCCCTCCACTCCTATTCCATCTGCCCATCACATACAGTCCCCCCTACACACTCATTCCTTCTGCCCATCACAAAGACTGTCCTCCCGCCACACCCATTACATCTGCCCATTGCATACACTGTCCCCCCTCCACAGTCATTCCATCTGCCCATTACATAGTATCCCCCCTCCATTGTTCCCATTCCATCTGCCCATCACAAACACTGTCGCCCTCACCTCCCAGTCCATCTGCCCATCACATACACTGTCCCACCTCCACACCCATTCCATTTGCCCATCACAGCCACTATCCCCCTTCCACTGTTACCATTATATCTGCCCATCAGATGCACAGTCCCACCGCCACACTCATTCCTTCTGCCCAACACATACAGTGTCCTCCCTCCACACCCATTCCATATGCCGATCACATAAACAGTCCTCGCTCCACACACATTCCATCTGCCCATCACATACACAGACCCCCTCCACACCCATTCCATTTGTCCATCAGATACACAGTCCCCGCTCCACTGTTCGCATTCCATCTGCCCATCACATACACAGCCCCCCTCCACACCCATTCCATTTGACCATCACATACATAGTCTCCGCTCCACACACATTCCATCTGCCCATCACATACACTGTCCCACCACCACACCCATTCCATCTGCCCATCACATACACAGTCCTCACCTCACACCCATTCCATCTACCCATCACATACACAGTCCTCACCTCACACCCATTCCATCTGCCTATCACATACACTGTCCCCCCTCCACTGTTCCCATTCCTTTCACCCATCACATACACTGTCCCACTCCCCTCCCATTCCATCTGCCCATCGCATACAGTCCTCCCTCCACACCCATTCCATCTACCCATTACATAGTGTCCCCCCGCCACTGTTCCCATTCCATCTGCCCGTCACATACACAGTCCCCACCTCACACCTATTCCATCGGCCCATCACATACACTGTCCTCCCTCCACTGTTCCCATTCCTTCTGCCCATCACATACACTCCCCCCCCTACTGTTCCCATTTCATCTACCCATCACATACACTGTCCCCCCTCCACATCCATTCCATCTGCCCATCACATACACTGTCCCCCCTCCACAGCAATTGCATTTGCCCATCACATACACTATCCTACCTCCTTTGTTTCCATTCCATCTGCCCATCACATATACTGTCCTCCCTCCACACACCTTTCACCTGCCCATCCCATAAAATGTTCTCCCTCCACACCCATTCCATCTGCCCATCACATACACTGTCCTCCCTCCACACACCTTCCATCTGCCCATCCCATAAAATGTACTCCCTCCACACCCATTCCATTCACCCATCACATACACAGTCCTCCCTCCACACCTATTCCATCTGCCAATCACAAACACAGTCCTCCCTCCACACCCATTCCATCTGCCCATCACATACACAGTCCTCACCTCACACCTATTCCATCTGCTTATCACATACACTGTCCTCCCTCCACTGTTCGCATTCTATTCACCCATCACATACACTGTCCCACTCCCCTCCCATTCCATCTGCCCATCACATACACTGCTCACCTCCCCTCCCATTCCATCTGCCCATCACATACACTGTCCTCCCTCCATTGTTCGCAGTCCATCTGCCCATCACATACACAGTCCCACCTCCACTGTTCCGATTCAATCTGCCCGTCACATACACAGTCACCCCTCCACACCCATTCCATCTGCCCATCACAGCCACTATCCCCTTCCACTGTTACCATTCCATCCGCCCATCACATGCACAGTCCCACTGCCACACTCATTACTTCTGCCCATCACAGACAGTGTCCTCCCTCCACACCCATTCCATTTGCCGATTACATAAACAGTCCCCCCTCCACACACATTCCATCTGCCCATCACATACACAGCCCCCCCTCCACACCCATTCCGTTTGCCCATCAAATACACAGTCCTCCCTCCACACCCATTCCATCTGCCCATTACATACACAGTCCCCCCTCCACTGTTCCCATTTCATCCACACATCACATACACTGTACCCCTCACCTCCCATTCCATCTGCCCATCACATACACTGTCCCACCTCCACACCCATT
>NW_027274303.1:57395-84100 GCF_030028105.1 Mobula birostris | reverse complement strand
CCATTCCTTCTGCCCATCACTTACACTGTCCTCCCTCCACTGTTCCCATTTCATCCACCCATCACATACACTGTACCCCTCACCTCCCATTCCATCTGCCCATCACATACACTGTCCCACCTCCACACCCATTCCATTTGCCCATCACAGCCACTATCCCCCTTCCACTGTTACCATTCTGTCTGCCCATCACATTCACAGTCCTCCCTCCACACTCATGCCTTCTGCCCATCATGTACACTGTCCTCTCTCCACACCTATTCCATCTACCCATCACATACACAGTCCTCACCTCACACCCATTCCATCTGCCCATCACATACACTGTCCCCCCGCACACACATTCCAACTGGCCATCACATACACTGTCTCCCCAACTCCACTCTTCCCATTCCACCTGCCCATCACATTCACTGTCCCCACTCCAATATTCCCACTCCTTCTGCCCATTATGTATACACTCCCCCCTCCAATATTCCCATTCCATCTGCCCAACACATACACAATCCCCTCTCCACTGTTCCCATTCCATCTGCCCATCACATACACAGCCGCCCTCCACACCCATTCCATTTGCCCATCACATTCACTGTCGCCCCTCCACACCCATTCCATCTGCCTATCACATACACTGTCTCCGCTCCACACCCATTCCATCTGCCCATCACATACACAGTCCTCACTCCACACTCATTCCATCTACCCATCACATACACAGTCCTCACTCCACACTCATTCCATCTGCCCATTACATAGTGTCCCCACGCCACTGTTCCCATTCCATCTGCCCGTCACATACACAGTCCCCACCTCACACCTATTCCATCTGCCCATCACATACACTGTCCTCCCTCTACTGTTCCCATTCCTTCTGCCCATCACATACACAGTCCCCCCTCCACTGTTTCCATTCCATCCACCCATCACATACTCTGTCCCCCTCACCTCCAATTCCATCTGCGCATCACATACACTGTCCTCCATCCAGACCCATTCCATCTGCCTATCACATTCACAGTCCTCCCTCCACACCCATTCCATCTACCCATCACATACACAGTCCTCATCTCACACCCATTCCATCTGCTTATCACATACACTGTCCCACCTCCACACCCATTCCATTTGCCCATCACAGCCACTATCCCCCTTCCACTGTTACCATTCTGTCTGCCCATCACATTCACAGTCCTCCCTCCACACTCATTCCTTCTGCCCATCATGTACACTGTCCTCTCTCCACACCTATTCCATCTACCCATCACATACACAGTCCTCACCTCACACCCATTCCATCTGCTTATCACATACACTGTCCCCCCTCCACTGTTCGCATTCTATTCACCCATCACATGCACTGTCCCACTCCCCTCCCATTCCTTCTGCCCATCACTTACACTGTCCTCCCTCCACTGTTCCCATTTCATCCACCCATCACATACACTGTACCCCTCACCTCCCATTCCATCTGCCCATCACATACACTGTCCCACCTCCACACCCATTCCATTTGCCCATCACAGCCACTATCCCCCTTCCACTGTTACCATTCTGTCTGCCCATCACATTCACAGTCCTCCCTCCACACTCATTCCTTCTGCCCATCATGTACACTGTCCTCTCTCCACACCTATTCCATCTATCCATCACATACACAGTCCTCACCTCACACCCATTCCATCTGCCCATTACATACACTGTCCCCCCGCACACACATTCCAACTGGCCATCACATACACTGTCTCCCCAACTCCACTCTTCCCATTCCACCTGCCCATCACATACACTGTCCCCACTCCAATATTCCCACTCCTTCTGCCCATTATGTATACACTCCCCCCTCCAATATTCCCATTCCATCTGCCCAACACATACACAATCCCCCCTCCACTGTTCCCATTCCATCTGCCCATCACATACACAGCCGCCCTCCACACCCATTCCATTTGCCCATCACATTCACTGTCGCCCCTCCACACCCATTCCATCTGCCTATCACATACACTGTCTCCGCTCCACACCCATTCCATCTGCCCATCACATACACAGTCCTCACTCCACACTCATTCCATCTACCCATCACATACACAGTCCTCACTCCACACTCATTCCATCTGCCCATTACATAGTGTCCCCACGCCACTGTTCCCATTCCATCTGCCCGTCACATACACAGTCCCCACCTCACACCTATTCCATCTGCCCATCACATACACTGTCCTCCCTCTACTGTTCCCATTCCTTCTGCCCATCACATACACAGTCCCCCCTCCACTGTTCCCATTCCATCCACCCATCACATACTCTGTCCCCCTCACCTCCAATTCCATCTGCGCATCACATACACTGTCCTCCATCCAGACCCATTCCATCTGCCTATCACATTCACTGTCCGCCCTGCACACCCATTCCATCTGCCCATCACATACACTTCCCCCCTCTACTGTTCCCATTTCATCTGCCCATCACATACACAGTCCTCCCTCCACACCCATTCCATCTGCCCATCACATTCACAGTCCTCCCTCCACACCCATTCCATCTGCCCATCGCATACAGTCCTCCCTCCACACCCATTCCATCTACCCATTACATAGTGTCCCCCCGCCACTGTTCCCATTCCATCTGCCCGTCACATACACAGTCCCCACCTCACACCTATTCCATCGGCCCATCACATACACTGTCCTCCCTCCACTGTTCCCATTCCTTCTGCCCATCACATACAGTTTCCCCCCCCTACTGTTCCCATTTCATCTACCCATCACATACACTGTCCCCCCTCCACATCCATTCCATCTGCCCATCACATACACTGTCCCCCCTCCACACCAATTCCATTTGCCCATCACATACACTATCCTACCTCCTTTGTTTCCATTCCATCTGCCCATCACATACACTGTCCTCCCTCCACTGTTCCCATTCCTTCTGCCCATCACATACACAGTCTCCCCTCCACTGTTCCCATTCCATCCACCCATCACATACTCTGTCCCCCTCACCTCCAATTCCATCTGCCCATCACATACACTGTCCTCCATCCAGACCCATTCCATCTGCCTATCACATTCACTGTCCGCCCTGCACACCTATTCCATCTGCCCATCACATACACTTCCCCCCTCTACTGTTCCCATTTCATCTGCCCATCACATACACTGCCCCCCTCTACTGTTCCCATTTCATCTGCCCATCACATACACTGCCCCCCTCTACTGTTCCCATTTCATCTTCCCATCACATACACAGTCCTCCCTCCAGACCCATTCCATCTGCCCATCACATACACAGTCCTCCCTCCACTGTTCCCATTCCTTCTGCCCATCACATACAGTTTCCCCCCCCTACTGTTCCCATTTCATCTACCCATCACATACACTGTCCCCCCTCCACATCCATTCCATCTGCCCATCACATACACTGTCCCCCCTCCACACCAATTCCATTTGCCCATCACATACACTATCCTACCTCCTTTGTTTCCATTCCATGTGCCCATCACATGTACTGTCCTCCCTCCACACACCGTTCACCTGCCCATCCCATAAAATGTTCTCCCTCCACACCCATTCCACCTGCCCATCACTTATACTGTCCTCCCTCCACACACCTTCCATCTGCCCATCCCATAAAATGTTCTCCCTCCACACCCATTCCATTCACCCATCACATACACAGTCCTCCCTCCACACCTATTCCATCTGCCAATCACAAACACAGTCCTCCCTCCACACCCATTCCATCTACCCATCACATACACAGTCCTCACCTCACACCCATTCCATCTGCTTATCACATACACTGTCCTCCCTCCACTGTTCGCATTCTATTCACCCATCACATACACTGTCCCACTCCCCTCCCATTCCATCTGCCCATCACATACACTGTCCCACCTCCACACCCATTCCATTTGCCCATCACAGCCACTATCCCCCTTCCACTGTTATCATTCTACCTGCCCATCACATTCACAGTCCTCCCTCCACACTCATTCCTTCTGCCCATCATGTACACTGTCCTCTCTCCACACCTATTCCATCTACCCATCACATACACAGTCCTCACCTCACACCCATTCCATCTGCCCATCACATACACATCCCCCCTGCACACACATTCCAACTGGCCATCACATACACTGTCTCCCCAACTCCACTCTTCCCATTCCACCTGCCCATCACATACACTGTCCCCACTCCAATATTCCCACTCCTTCTGCCCATTATGTATACACTCCCCCCTCCAATATTCCCATTCCATCTGTCCATCACATACACAATCCCCCCTCCACTGTTCCCATTCCATCTGCCCATCACATACACAGCCGCCCTCCACACCCATTCCATTTGCCCATCACATTCACTGTCGCCCCTCCACACACATTCCATCTGCCCATCACATACACTGTCCCACCACCACACCCATTCCATCTGCCCATCACATACACAGTCCTCACTCCACACCCATTCCATCTGCCCATCACATACACAGTACTCACTCCACACCCATTCCATCTGCCCATCACATACACTGTCCTCCATCCAGACCCATTCCATCTGCCTATCACATTCACTGTCCGCCCTGCACACCCATTCCATCTGCCCATCACATACACTTCCCCCCTCTACTGTTCCCATTTCATCTGCCCATCACATACACTGCCCCCCTCTACTGTTCCCATTTCATCTTCCCATCACATACACAGTCCTCCCTCCAGACCCATTCCATCTGCCCATCACATACACAGTCCTCCCTCCACACCCATTCCATCTGCCCATCGCTTACAGTCCTCCCTCCACACCCATTCCATCTACCCATCACATACACAGTCCTCACTCCACACGCATTCCATCTGCCCATTACATAGTGTCCCCCCGCCACTGTTCCCATTCCATCTGCCCGTCACATTCACAGTCCCCACCTCACACCTATTCCATCGGCCCATCACATACACTGTCCTCCCTCCACTGTTCCCATTCCATCTGCCCATCACATACACTGTCCCCCCTCCACACCAATTCCATTTGCCCATCACATACACTATCCTACCTCCTTTGTTCCCATTCCATCTGCCCATCACATATACTGTCCTCCCTCCACACACCTTTCACCTGCCCATCCCATAAAATGTTCTCCCTCCACACCCATTCCATCTGCCCATCACATACACTGTCCTCCCTCCACACACCTTCCATCTGCCCATCCCATAAAATGTTCTCCCTCCACACCCATTCCATTCACCCATCACATACACAATCCTCCCTCCACACCTATTCCATCTGCCAATCACAAACACAGTACTCCCTCCACACCCATTCCATCTACCCATCACATACACAGTCCTCACCTCACACCCATTCCATCTGCTTATCACATACACTGTCCCCCCTCCACTGTTCGCATTCTATTCACCCATCACATGCACTGTCCCACTCCCCTCCCATTCCTTCTGCCCATCACTTACACTGTCCTCCCTCCACTGTTCCCATTTCATCCACCCATCACATACACTGTACCCCTCACCTCCCATTCCATCTGCCCATCACATACACTGTCCCACCTCCACACCCATTCCATTTGCCCATCACAGCCACTATCCCCCTTCCACTGTTACCATTCTGTCTGCCCATCACATTCACAGTCCTCCCTCCACACTCATGCCTTCTGCCCATCATGTACACTGTCCTCTCTCCACACCTATTCCATCTACCCATCACATACACAGTCCTCACCTCACACCCATTCCATCTGCCCATCACATACACTGTCCCCCCGCACACACATTCCAACTGGCCATCACATACACTGTCTCCCCAACTCCACTCTTCCCATTCCACCTGCCCATCACATTCACTGTCCCCACTCCAATATTCCCACTCCTTCTGCCCATTATGTATACACTCCCCCCTCCAATATTCCCATTCCATCTGCCCAACACATACACAATCCCCTCTCCACTGTTCCCATTCCATCTGCCCATCACATACACAGCCGCCCTCCACACCCATTCCATTTGCCCATCACATTCACTGTCGCCCCTCCACACCCATTCCATCTGCCTATCACATACACTGTCTCCGCTCCACACCCATTCCATCTGCCCATCACATACACAGTCCTCACTCCACACTCATTCCATCTACCCATCACATACACAGTCCTCACTCCACACTCATTCCATCTGCCCATTACATAGTGTCCCCACGCCACTGTTCCCATTCCATCTGCCCGTCACATACACAGTCCCCACCTCACACCTATTCCATCTGCCCATCACATACACTGTCCTCCCTCTACTGTTCCCATTCCTTCTGCCCATCACATACACAGTCCCCCCTCCACTGTTTCCATTCCATCCACCCATCACATACTCTGTCCCCCTCACCTCCAATTCCATCTGCGCATCACATACACTGTCCTCCATCCAGACCCATTCCATCTGCCTATCACATTCACAGTCCTCCCTCCACACCCATTCCATCTACCCATCACATACACAGTCCTCATCTCACACCCATTCCATCTGCTTATCACATACACTGTCCCACCTCCACACCCATTCCATTTGCCCATCACAGCCACTATCCCCCTTCCACTGTTACCATTCTGTCTGCCCATCACATTCACAGTCCTCCCTCCACACTCATTCCTTCTGCCCATCATGTACACTGTCCTCTCTCCACACCTATTCCATCTACCCATCACATACACAGTCCTCACCTCACACCCATTCCATCTGCCCATCACATACACATCCCCCCTGCACACACATTCCAACTGGCCATCACATACACTGTCTCCCCAACTCCACTCTTCCCATTCCACCTGCCCATCACATACACTGTCCCCACTCCAATATTCCCACTCCTTCTGCCCATTATGTATACACTCCCCCCTCCAATATTCCCATTCCATCTGTCCATCACATACACAATCCCCCCTCCACTGTTCCCATTCCATCTGCCCATCACATACACAGCCGCCCTCCACACCCATTCCATTTGCCCATCACATTCACTGTCGCCCCTCCACACACATTCCATCTGCCCATCACATACACTGTCCCACCACCACACCCATTCCATCTGCCCATCACATACACAGTCCTCACTCCACAACCATTCCATCTGCCCATCACATACACAGTCCTCACTCCACACTCATTCCATCTACCCATCACATACACAGTCCTCACTCCACACTCATTCCATCTGCCCATTACATAGTGTCCCCCCGCCACTGTTCCAATTCCATCTGCCCGTCACATACACAGTCCCCACCTCACACCTATTCCATCTGCCCATCACATACACAGTCCTCACTCCACACCCATTCCATCTGCCCATTAAATAGTGTCTCCCCTCCACTGTTCCCATTCCATACACAGTCCGAACCTCACACCCATTCCATCTGCCCATCACATACACAGGCCCCTCTCCCCTCCCATTCCATCTGTCCATCACATACACTGTCCTCCCTCCACTGTTTGCAGTCCATCTGCCCATCACATACATAGTCTCCCCTCCACTCCTATTCCATCTGTCCATCACATACACAGTCCCCCCTCCACACTCATTCCTTCTGCCCATCACATACACAGTCCTCATCTCACACCCATTCCATCTGCCTATCACATACATTGTCCCCCCTCCACTGTTCCCATTCCATTCACCCATCATATAACACTGTCCCACTCCCCTCCCATTCCATCAGCCCATCACATACGCTGTCCTCCATCCACTGTTCGCAGTCCATCTGCCCATCACATACACTGTCTCCCCTGCACTGTTCCCATTCCATTCACGCATCACATACACTGTCCCCTCCTCTCCCATTCCATCTGCCCATCAAATACACTGTCCTCCCTCCACTGTTCCCATTCCATCTGTCCATCACATACACAGCCGCCCTCCACCCTCATTCCTTCTGCCCATAACATACACAGTCCTCTCTCCACTGTTCCCATTCCATCTGCCCATCACATACACTGTCATCCCTCCATATGCATTCCATCTGTGCATCACATACACAGTCGTCCCTCCAAACCCATTCCACCTGCCCATCACATACACTGTCCCCACTCCAATGTTCCCAATCCATCTGCCCATCATGTATACACTCCCCCTCCACGATTCCCATTGCAAATGCCCGACACATACACTGTCCTCCCTCCACTATTCCCATTCCATCTGCCCATCACATACACAGCCGCCCTCCACACTCATTCCTTCTGCCCATCACATACACTGTCCTCTCTCCACACGTATTCCATCTGCCCATCACATACACAGAGCCGTCTCCACACCCGTTCAATTTGCAGGTCACAGACACAGTGCCCCCTCCACACCCATTCCATCTGCCCATCGCATGCACTGTCCCCCTCCACTGTACACATTCCATCTACCCATCACATACACAGTCCTCACTCCACACCCATTCCATCTACCCATCACATACACAGTCCTTACTCCACACCCATTCCATCTGCCCATTACGTAGTGTCCCCCTCCACTGTTCCCATTCCATTTACCCATCACATACACTGTCCCCCCTCCACATCCATTCCATCTGCCCATCACATACACTGTCCCCCCTCCACACCAATTCCATTTGCCCATCACATACACTATCCTCCCTCCTTTGTTCCCATTCCATCTGCCCATCACATATACTGTCCTCCCTCCACACAACTTTCACCAGCCCATCCCATAAAATGTTCTCCCTCCACACCCATTCCTTTCACCCATCACATACACAGTCCTCCCTCCACGCCTATTCCATCTGCCAATCACAAACACAGTTCTCCCTCCACACCCATTCCTTCTACCCATCACATACACAGTCCTCACCTCACACCCATTCCGTCTGCTTATCACATACACTGTCCCCCCTCCACTGTTCGCATTCCATTCACCCATCACATACACTGTCCCACTCCCCTCCCATTCCATCTGCCCATCACATACACTGTCCTCCCTCCACACCCATTCCATTTGCCCATCACATACACAGTCCTCACTCCACACCCATTCCATCTGCCCATTACATAGTATCCATCCTCCACTGTTCCCATTCCATCCAACCATCACATACTCTGTCCCCCTCACCTCCAGTTCCATCTGCCCATCACATACACTGTCCTCCATCCAGACCCATTCCATCTGCCTATTAAATTCACTGTCCGCCCTGCACACCCATTCCATCTGCCCATCACGTACACTTCCCCCCTCTACTGTTCCCATTTCATCTGCCCATCACATACACAGTCCTCCCTCCACATTCATTCCATCTGCCCATCACATACACAGTCCTCCCTCCACACCCATTCCATCAGCCCATCACATACACTGTTCCCCCCTCCACACCCATTCCATCTGCCCATCAAATAAACAGTTCCCGCTCCGCACCCATTCCATTTGCCTGTCACATACACAGCCCCCACTCCACACCCATTCCATTTGCCCATCACATACACAGTCCTCCCTCCACACGCATTCCATCAGCCCATCACATTCACAGTCCTCCCTCCACATTCATTCCATCTGCCCATCACATACACAGTCCTCCCTCCACACCCATTCCATCAGCCCATCACATACACTGTTCCCCCCTCCACACCCATTCCATCTGCCCATCAAATAAACAGTTCCCGCTCCGCACCCATTCCATTTGCCCGTCACATACACAGCCCCCACTCCACACCCATTCCATTCGCCCATCACATACACAGTCCTCCCTCCACACCCATTCCATCAGCCCATCACATTCACTGTCCTCACTCCACACCCATTCCATCCGCCCATCACATTCACTGTCCTCCATCCACACCCATTCCATCTGCCCATCACATACACTGTCCCCCATCCAGACCCATTCCATCCGCCCATCACATTCACTGTCCTCCATCCACACCCATTCCATCTGCCCATCACATACACTGCCACCCCTCTACTGTTCCCATTTCATCTGCCCATCACATACACACTCCTCCCTCCAGACCCATTCCATCTGCCCATCACATACACAGTCCTCCCTCCAAACCCATTCCATCTGCCCATCACATACACAGTCCTCCCTCCACACCCTATTCCATCTGCCCATCGCATACAGTCCTCCCTCCACACCCATTCCATCTACCCATCACATACACAGTCCTGACTCCACACTCATTCCATCTGCCCATTACATAGTGTCCCCCCGCCACTGTTCCCATTCCATCCACCCATCACATACTCTGTCCCCCTCACCTCCAATTCCATCTGCCCATCACATACACTGTCCTCCATCCAGACCCATTCCATCTGCCTATCAAATTCACTGTCTGCCCTGCACACCCATTCCATCTGCCCATCACATACACTTCCCCCCTCTACTGTTCCCATTTCATCTGCCCATCACATACACAGTCCTCCCTCCACACTCATTCCATCTGCCCATCACATACACTGTCCTCCCTCCACACCCATTCCATTTGCCCATCACATACACAGTCCCCCCTCCACTGTTCCCATTCCATCCACCCATCACATACTCTGTCCCCCTCACCTCCAATTCCATCTGCCTATCACATTCACTGTCCGCCCTGCACACCCATTCCATCTGCCCATCACATACACTTCCCCCCTCTACTGTTCCCATTTCATCTGCCCATCACATACAGTCCTCCCTCCACACTCATTCCATCTGCCCATTTCATACACAGTCCTCCCTCCAGACCCATTCCATCTGCCCATCACATACACAGTCCTCCCTCCACACCCATTCCATCTGCCCATCGCATACAGTCCTCCCTCCACACCCATTCCATCTACCCATCACATACTTAGTCCTCCCTCCACACCTATTCCATCTACCCATCACATACACAGTCCTAAATCCACACCCATCCCATCTGCCCATCACATACACAGTCCCCCTTCCAATGTTCCCATTCCATCCACCCATCACATACATTGTCCCCCTCCGCTCCCATTTCATCTGCCCATCACAAACACTGTCCTGCCTCCACTGTTCCCATTCCATCTGTCCATCACATACACAGCCGCCCTCGACACCCATTCCATCTGCCCATCACATTCACTGTCGCACCTCCACACCCATTCCATCTGCCCATCACATACACAGTCCTCACTCCACACTCATTCCATCTACCCATCACATACACAGCCCTCACTCCACACCCATTCCATCTGCCCATTACATAGTATCCATCCTCCACTGTTCCCATTCCATCCAACCATCACATACTCTGTCCCCCTCACCTCCAATTCCATCTGCCCATCACATACACTGTCCTCCATCCAGACCCATTCCATCTGCCTATTAAATTCACTGTCCGCCCTGCACACCCATTCCATCTGCCCATCACATACACTTCCCCCCTCTACTGTTCCCATTTCATCTGCCCATCACATACACAGTCCTCCCTCCACATTCATTCCATCTGCCCATCACATACACAGTCCTCCCTCCACACTCATTCCATCAGCCCATCACATACACTGTTCCCCCCTCCACACCCATTCCAACTGCCCATCAAATAAACAGTTCCCGCTCCGCACCCATTCCATTTGCCTGTCACATACACAGCCCCCACTCCACACCCATTCCATTTGCCCATCACATACACAGTCCTCCCTCCACACCCATTCCATCAGCCCATCACATTCACAGTCCTCCCTCCACATTCATTCCATCTGCCCATCACATACACAGTCCTCCCTCCACACCCATTCCATCAGCCCATCACATACACTGTTCCCCCCTCCACACCCATTCCATCTGCCCATCAAATAAACAGTTCCCGCTCCGCACCCATTCCATTTGCCCGTCACATACACAGCCCCCACTCCACACCCATTCCATTCGCCCATCACATACACAGTCCTCCCTCCACACCCATTCCATCAGCCCATCACATTCACTGTCCTCACTCCACACCCATTCCATCCGCCCATCACATTCACTGTCCTCCATCCACACCCATTCCATCTGCCCATCTCATACACTGTCCCCCATCCAGACCCATTCCATCCGCCCATCACATTCACTGTCCTCCATCCACACCCATTCCATCTGCCCATCACATACACTGCCACCCCTCTACTGTTCCCATTTCATCTGCCCATCACATACACACTCCTCCCTCCAGACCCATTCCATCTGCCCATCACATACACAGTCCTCCCTCCAAACCCATTCCATCTGCCCATCACATACACAGTCCTCCCTCCACACCCTATTCCATCTGCCCATCGCATACAGTCCTCCCTCCACACCCATTCCATCTACCCATCACATACACAGTCCTCACTCCACACTCATTCCATCTGCCCATTACATAGTGTCCCCCCGCCACTGTTCCCATTCCATCCACCCATCACATACTCTGTCCCCCTCACCTCCAATTCCATCTGCCCATCACATACACTGTCCTCCATCCAGACCCATTCCATCTGCCTATCAAATTCACTGTCCGCCCTGCACACCCATTCCATCTGCCCATCACATACACTTCCCCCCTCTACTGTTCCCATTTCATCTGCCCATCACATACACAGTCCTCCCTCCACACTCATTCCATCTGCCCATCACATACACTGTCCTCCCTCCACACCCATTCCATTTGCCCATCACATACACAGTCCCCCCTCCACTGTTCCCATTCCATCCACCCATCACATACTCTGTCCCCCTCACCTCCAATTCCATCTGCCCATCACATACACTGTCCTCCATCCAGACCCATTCCATCTGCCTATCACATTCACTGTCAGCCCTGCACACCCATTCCATCTGCCCATCACATACACTTCCCCCCTCTACTGTTCCCATTTCATCTGCCCATCACATACAGTCCTCCCTCCACACTCATTCCATCTGCCCATCACATACACAGTCCTCCCTCCAGACCCATTCCATCTGCCCATCACATACACAGTCCTCCCTCCACACCCATTCCATCTGCCCATCGCATACAGTCCTCCCTCCACACCCATTCCATCTACCCATCACATACTTAGTCCTCCCTCCACACCTATTCCATCTACCCATCAAATAAACAGTTCCCGCTCCGCACCCATTCCATTTGCCCGTCACATACACAGCCCCCACTCCACACCCATTCCATTCGCCCATCACATACACAGTCCTCCCTCCACACCCATTCCATCAGCCCATCACATTCACTGTCCTCACTCCACACCCATTCCATCCGCCCATCACATTCACTGTCCTCCATCCACACCCATTCCATCTGCCCATCACATACACTGTCCCCCATCCAGACCCATTCCATCCGCCCATCACATTCACTGTCCTCCATCCACACCCATTCCATCTGCCCATCACATACACTGCCACCCCTCTACTGTTCCCATTTCATCTGCCCATCACATACACACTCCTCCCTCCAGACCCATTCCATCTGCCCATCACATACACAGTCCTCCCTCCAAACCCATTCCATCTGCCCATCACATACACAGTCCTCCCTCCACACCCTATTCCATCTGCCCATCGCATACAGTCCTCCCTCCACACCCATTCCATCTACCCATCACATACACAGTCCTGACTCCACACTCATTCCATCTGCCCATTACATAGTGTCCCCCCGCCACTGTTCCCATTCCATCCACCCATCACATACTCTGTCCCCCTCACCTCCAATTCCATCTGCCCATCACATACACTGTCCTCCATCCAGACCCATTCCATCTGCCTATCAAATTCACTGTCTGCCCTGCACACCCATTCCATCTGCCCATCACATACACTTCCCCCCTCTACTGTTCCCATTTCATCTGCCCATCACATACACAGTCCTCCCTCCACACTCATTCCATCTGCCCATCACATACACTGTCCTCCCTCCACACCCATTCCATTTGCCCATCACATACACAGTCCCCCCTCCACTGTTCCCATTCCATCCACCCATCACATACTCTGTCCCCCTCACCTCCAATTCCATCTGCCTATCACATTCACTGTCCGCCCTGCACACCCATTCCATCTGCCCATCACATACACTTCCCCCCTCTACTGTTCCCATTTCATCTGCCCATCACATACAGTCCTCCCTCCACACTCATTCCATCTGCCCATTTCATACACAGTCCTCCCTCCAGACCCATTCCATCTGCCCATCACATACACAGTCCTCCCTCCACACCCATTCCATCTGCCCATCGCATACAGTCCTCCCTCCACACCCATTCCATCTACCCATCACATACTTAGTCCTCCCTCCACACCTATTCCATCTACCCATCACATACACAGTCCTAAATCCACACCCATCCCATCTGCCCATCACATACACAGTCCCCCTTCCAATGTTCCCATTCCATCCACCCATCACATACATTGTCCCCCTCCGCTCCCATTTCATCTGCCCATCACAAACACTGTCCTGCCTCCACTGTTCCCATTCCATCTGTCCATCACATACACAGCCGCCCTCGACACCCATTCCATCTGCCCATCACATTCACTGTCGCACCTCCACACCCATTCCATCTGCCCATCACATACACAGTCCTCACTCCACACTCATTCCATCTACCCATCACATACACAGCCCTCACTCCACACCCATTCCATCTGCCCATTACATAGTATCCATCCTCCACTGTTCCCATTCCATCCAACCATCACATACTCTGTCCCCCTCACCTCCAATTCCATCTGCCCATCACATACACTGTCCTCCATCCAGACCCATTCCATCTGCCTATTAAATTCACTGTCCGCCCTGCACACCCATTCCATCTGCCCATCACATACACTTCCCCCCTCTACTGTTCCCATTTCATCTGCCCATCACATACACAGTCCTCCCTCCACATTCATTCCATCTGCCCATCACATACACAGTCCTCCCTCCACACCCATTCCATCAGCCCATCACATACACTGTTCCCCCCTCCACACCCATTCCAACTGCCCATCAAATAAACAGTTCCCGCTCCGCACCCATTCCATTTGCCTGTCACATACACAGCCCCCACTCCACACCCATTCCATTTGCCCATCACATACACAGTCCTCCCTCCACACCCATTCCATCAGCCCATCACATTCACAGTCCTCCCTCCACATTCATTCCATCTGCCCATCACATACACAGTCCTCCCTCCACACCCATTCCATCAGCCCATCACATACACTGTTCCCCCCTCCACACCCATTCCATCTGCCCATCAAATAAACAGTTCCCGCTCCGCACCCATTCCATTTGCCCGTCACATACACAGCCCCCACTCCACACCCATTCCATTCGCCCATCACATACACAGTCCTCCCTCCACACCCATTCCATCAGCCCATCACATTCACTGTCCTCACTCCACACCCATTCCATCCGCCCATCACATTCACTGTCCTCCATCCACACCCATTCCATCTGCCCATCTCATACACTGTCCCCCATCCAGACCCATTCCATCCGCCCATCACATTCACTGTCCTCCATCCACACCCATTCCATCTGCCCATCACATACACTGCCACCCCTCTACTGTTCCCATTTCATCTGCCCATCACATACACACTCCTCCCTCCAGACCCATTCCATCTGCCCATCACATACACAGTCCTCCCTCCAAACCCATTCCATCTGCCCATCACATACACAGTCCTCCCTCCACACCCTATTCCATCTGCCCATCGCATACAGTCCTCCCTCCACACCCATTCCATCTACCCATCACATACACAGTCCTCACTCCACACTCATTCCATCTGCCCATTACATAGTGTCCCCCCGCCACTGTTCCCATTCCATCCACCCATCACATACTCTGTCCCCCTCACCTCCAATTCCATCTGCCCATCACATACACTGTCCTCCATCCAGACCCATTCCATCTGCCTATCAAATTCACTGTCCGCCCTGCACACCCATTCCATCTGCCCATCACATACACTTCCCCCCTCTACTGTTCCCATTTCATCTGCCCATCACATACACAGTCCTCCCTCCACACTCATTCCATCTGCCCATCACATACACTGTCCTCCCTCCACACCCATTCCATTTGCCCATCACATACACAGTCCCCCCTCCACTGTTCCCATTCCATCCACCCATCACATACTCTGTCCCCCTCACCTCCAATTCCATCTGCCCATCACATACACTGTCCTCCATCCAGACCCATTCCATCTGCCTATCACATTCACTGTCAGCCCTGCACACCCATTCCATCTGCCCATCACATACACTTCCCCCCTCTACTGTTCCCATTTCATCTGCCCATCACATACAGTCCTCCCTCCACACTCATTCCATCTGCCCATCACATACACAGTCCTCCCTCCAGACCCATTCCATCTGCCCATCACATACACAGTCCTCCCTCCACACCCATTCCATCTGCCCATCGCATACAGTCCTCCCTCCACACCCATTCCATCTACCCATCACATACTTAGTCCTCCCTCCACACCTATTCCATCTACCCATCACATACACAGTCCTAAATCCACACCCATCCCATCTGCCCATCACATACACAGTCCCCCTTCCAATGTTCCCATTCCATCCACCCATCACATACATTGTCCCCCTCCCCTCCCATTTCATCTGCCCATCACAAACACTGTCCTGCCTCCACTGTTCCCATTCCATCTGTCCATCACATACACAGCCGCCCTCGACACCCATTCCATCTGCCCATCACATTCACTGTCGCACCTCCACACCCATTCCATCTGCCCATCACATACACAGTCCTCACTCCACACTCATTCCATCTACCCATCACATACACAGTCCTCACTCCACACTCATTCCATCTGCCCATTACATAGTGTCCCCCCACCACTGGTTCCCATTCCATCTGCCCGTCACATACACAGTCCCCACCTCACACCTATTCCACCTGCCCATCAGATTGACAGTCCTCCCTCCATACCCATTCCATATGCCCATCGCATACACTGCCCCCCTCTGCTGTTCCCATTTCATCTACCCATCACAGACACAGTACTCCCTCCACACCCATTCCATCTGCCCATCGCCTACACAGTCCAACGTCCACACCCATTCCATCTGCCGATTGCATACATTTTCCTCCCTCCACACCCATTCCATCAGCCCATCACATACACTGTCCCTCCTCCAAACCCATTCCATCTGCCCAGCACATACACTGTCCCTTCACCACTGTTCACATTCCATCTGCCCATCACATACACAGTCCTCCCCCCACACCCATTCCACCTGCCCATCCAGACACAGTCCTCCCTCAACACCCATTTCATCTGCCATGACTTACACAGCCCCGCCTCCACCCCCGTTCCATTTGCCCATCACATGCAGAGTCCTCCCTCCACACCCATTCCATCTGCCCATCACATACACCTTGCCCCTCCACTGTACACATTCCATCTGCCAATCACAAACACAGTCCTTCCTCCACACCCATTCCATCTACCCATTACATACACAGTCCCCACCTCACACCTATTCCATCTGCCCATCACATACACTGTCCTCTCTCCACTGTTCCCATTCCTTCTGCCCATCACATACACGGTCCTCCCTCCACTGTTTCCATTCCATCTGCCCGTCACATACACAGTCCCACCTCCACATCCATTCCATCTGCCCATCACATACACAGTCCCTCCTCCTCATCCATTCCATTTGCCCATCACATACACAATCCATCCTCCACACCCATTCCATCTGCCCAGCACATACAGTGTCCTCCCTCCACACCTATTCCATCTGCCCATCCAGACACAGTCCTCCCTCCACACCCATTCCGTCTGCTCATCACATACACAGACCTCCCTCAACACCCATTCAATTTGCCATCACTTACACAGCCCCGCCTCCACCCCCATTCCATTTGCCCATCACATGCAGAGTCCTCCCTCCAGATGCATTCTATCTGTCCATCACATACACAGTCCCTCCTCCATATCCATTCCATCTGCCCATCACATACACTGTCCCTTCTCCTCTGTTCCCATTCCATCTGCCCATCACAAACACAGTCCATCCTCCACACACATTCCATCTGCCCATCACATACATCGTCCCTTCTCCTCTGTTCGCATTCCACCTGCCCATCACATACACTGTCCCCCCTCCACTGTTCGCATTCCATTCACCCATCACATACACTGTCCCACTCCCCTCCCATTCCATCTGCCCATCACTTACACTGTCCTCCCTCCACTGTTCCCATTCCATCTGCCCATCACATACACTGTCCTCCCTCCACACCCATTCCATTTGCCCATCACATACACAGTCCTCACTCCACACCCATTCCATCTGCCCATTACATAGTATCCCCCCTCCACTGTTCCCATTCCATCTGCCGATCACATACACAGTCCCCCTCACCTCCAATTCTATCTGCCCATCACATACACTGTCCTCCATCCAGACCCATTCCATCTGCCTATCACATTCACTGTCCGCCCTGCACACCCATTCCATCTGCCCATCACATACACTTCCCCCCTCTACTGTTCCCATTTCATCTGCCCATCACATACAGTCCTCCCTCCACACTCATTCCATCTGCCCATCACATACACAGTCCTCCCTCCAGACCCATTCCATCTGCCCATCACATACACAGTCCTCCCTCCACACCCATTCCATCTGCCCATCGCATACAGTCCTCCCTCCACACCCATTCCATCTACCCATCACATACTTAGTCCTCCCTCCACACCTATTCCATCTACCCATCACATACACAGTCCTAAATCCACACCCATCCCATCTGCCCATCACATACACAGTCCCCCTTCCAATGTTCCCATTCCATCCACCCATCACATACATTGTCCCCCTCCCCTCCCATTTCATCTGCCCATCACAAACACTGTCCTGCCTCCACTGTTCCCATTCCATTTGTCCATCACATACACAGCCGCCCTCGACACCCATTCCATCTGCCCATCACATTCACTGTCGCACCTCCACACCCATTCCATCTGCCCATCACATACACAGTCCTCACTCCACACTCATTCCATCTACCCATCACATACACAGTCCTCACTCCACACTCATTCCATCTGCCCATTACATAGTGTCCCCCCACCACTGGTTCCCATTCCATCTGCCCGTCACATACACAGTCCCCACCTCACACCTATTCCACCTGCCCATCAGATTGACAGTCCTCCCTCCATACCCATTCCATATGCCCATCGCATACACTGCCCCCCTCTGCTGTTCCCATTTCATCTACCCATCACAGACACAGTACTCCCTCCACACCCATTCCATCTGCCCATCGCCTACACAGTCCAACGTCCACACCCATTCCATCTGCCGATTGCATACATTTTCCTCCCTCCACACCCATTCCATCAGCCCATCACATACACTGTCCCTCCTCCAAACCCATTCCATCTGCCCAGCACATACACTGTCCCTTCACCACTGTTCACATTCCATCTGCCCATCACATACACAGTCCTCCCCCCACACCCATTCCACCTGCCCATCCAGACACAGTCCTCCCTCAACACCCATTTCATCTGCCATGACTTACACAGCCCCGCCTCCACCCCCGTTCCATTTGCCCATCACATGCAGAGTCCTCCCTCCACACCCATTCCATCTGCCCATCACATACACCTTGCCCCTCCACTGTACACATTCCATCTGCCAATCACAAACACAGTCCTTCCTCCACACCCATTCCATCTACCCATTACATACACAGTCCCCACCTCACACCTATTCCATCTGCCCATCACATACACTGTCCTCTCTCCACTGTTCCCATTCCTTCTGCCCATCACATACACGGTCCTCCCTCCACTGTTTCCATTCCATCTGCCCGTCACATACACAGTCCCACCTCCACATCCATTCCATCTGCCCATCACATACACAGTCCCCTCCTCCTCATCCATTCCATTTGCCCATCACATACACAATCCATCCTCCACACCCATTCCATCTGCCCAGCACATACAGTGTCCTCCCTCCACACCTATTCCATCTGCCCATCCAGACACAGTCCTCCCTCCACACCCATTCCGTCTGCTCATCACATACACAGACCTCCCTCAACACCCATTCAATTTGCCATCACTTACACAGCCCCGCCTCCACCCCCATTCCATTTGCCCAACACATGCAGAGTCCTCCCTCCAGATGCATTCTACCTGTCCATCACATACACAGTCCCTCCTCCATATCCATTCCATCTGCCCATCACATACACTGTCCCTTCTCCTCTGTTCCCATTCCATCTGCCCATCACAAACACAGTCCATCCTCCACACACATTCCATCTGCCCATCACATACATCGTCCCTTCTCCTCTGTTCGCATTCCACCTGCCCATCACATACACTGTCCCCCCTCCACTGTTCGCATTCCATTCACCCATCACATACACTGTCCCACTCCCCTCCCATTCCATCTGCCCATCACTTACACTGTCCTCCCTCCACTGTTCCCATTCCATCTGCCCATCACATACACTGTCCTCCCTCCACACCCATTCCATTTGCCCATCACATACACAGTCCTCACTCCACACCCATTCCATCTGCCCATTACATAGTATCCCCCCTCCACTGTTCCCATTCCATCTGCCGATCACATACACAGTCCCCCTCACCTCCAATTCTATCTGCCCATCACATACACTGTCCTCCATCCAGACCCATTCCATCTGCCTATCACATTCACTGTCCGCCCTGCACACCCATTCCATCTGCCCATCACATACACTTCCCCCCTCTACTGTTCCCATTTCATCTGCCCATCACATACACAGTCCTCCCTCCACACTCATTCCATCTGCCCATCGCATACACAGTCCTCCCTCCACACCCATTCCATCAGCCCATCACATACAGTCCTCCCTCCACACCCATTCCATCTACCCATCACATACACAGTCCTCCCTCCACACCCTTTCCATCTGCCCATCGCATACAGTCCTCCCTCCACACCCATTCCATCTACCCATCACATACTTATTCCTCCCTCCACACCTATTCCATCTACCCATCACATACACAGTCCTAAATCCACACCCATCCCATCTGCCCATCACATACACAGTCCCCCTTCCAATGTTCCCATTCCATCCACCCATCACATACATTGTCCCCCTCCCCTCCCATTTCATCTGCCCATCACATACACAGTCCTCCCTCCACACCTATTCCATCTACCCATCACACACACAGTCCTAAATCCACACCCATTCCATCTGCCCATCATATACACAGTCCCCCTTCCAATGTTCCCATTCCATCCACCCATCACATACATTGTCCCCCTCCCCTCCCATTTCAACTGCCCATCACATACGCTGTCCTCCCTCCACTGTTCCCATTCCATCTGCCCAACACATACACAATCCCCCCTCCACTGTTCCCATTCCATCTGCCCATCACATACACAGCCGCCCTCCACACCCATTCCATTTGCCCATCACATTCACTGTCCCCCCCTCCACAACCCATTCCATCTGCCCATCACATACACCGTCCTCACTCCACACTCATTCCATCTACCCATCACATACACAGTCCTCACTCCACACTCATTCCATCAGCCCATTACATAGTGTCCGCCCGCCACTGTTCCCATTCCATCTGCCCGTCACATACACAGTCCCCACCTCACACCTATTCCATCTGCCCATCACATACACTGTCCTCCCTCTACTGTTCCCATTCCTTCTGCCCATCACATACACAGTCCCCCCTCCACTGTTCCCATTCCATCCACCCATCACATACTCTGTCCCCCTCACCTCCAATTCCATCTGCGCATCACATACACTGTCCTCCATCCAGACCCATTCCATCTGCCTATCACATTCACTGTCCTCCCTCCACACCCATTCCATCTGCCCATCACATACACAGTCCTCCCTCCACACCCATTCCATCTGCCCATCACATACACTGTCCCTCCTCCACACCAATTCCATTTGCTCATCACATACACTGTCCTCCCTCCACACACCTTTCACCTGCCCATCCCATAAAATGTTCTCCCTCCACACCCATTCCATCTGCCCATCACATACACTGTCCTCCCTCCACACACCTTCCATCTGCCCATCCCATAAAATGTTCTCCCTCCACACCCATTCCATTCACCCATCACATACACAATCCTCCCTCCACACCCATTCCATTCACCCATCACATACACAGTCCCTCCCTCCACACCTATTCCATCTGCCAATCACAAACACAGTCCTCCCTCCACACCCATTCCATCTACCCATCACATACACAGTCCTCCCTCCACACCCATTCCATCAGCCCATCACATACACTGTTCCCCCCTCCACACCCATTCCATCTGCCCATCAAATAAACAGTTCCCGCTCCGCACCCATTCCATTTGCCCGTCACATACACAGCCCCCACTCCACACCCATTCCATTCGCCCATCACATACACAGTCCTCCCCTCCACACCCATTCCATCAGCCCATCACATTCACTGTCCTCACTCCACACCCATTCCATCCGCCCATCACATTCACTGTCCTCCATCCACACCCATTCCATCTGCCCATCACATACACTGTCCCCCATCCAGACCCATTCCATCTGCCAATCAAATAAACAGTTCCCGCTCCGCACCCATTCCATTTGCCCGTCACATACACAGCCCCCACTCCACACCCATTCCATTCGCCCATCACATACACAGTCCTCCCTCCACACCCATTCCATCAGCCCATCACATTCACTGTCCTCACTCCACACCCATTCCATCCGCCCATCACATTCACTGTCCCTCCATCCACACCCATTCCATCTGCCCATCACATACACTGTCCCCCATCCAGACCCATTCCATCCGCCCATCACATTCACTGTCCTCCATCCACACCCATTCCATCTGCCCATCACATACACTGCCACCCCTCTACTGTTCCCATTTCATCTGCCCATCACATACACTGTCCTCCATCCAGACCCATTCCATCTGCCTATCAAATTCACTGTCCGCCCTGCACACCCATTCCATCTGCCCATCACATACACTTCCCCCCGCTACTGTTCCCATTCCATCTGCCCATCACATACACAGTCCTCCCTCCAGACCCATTCCATCTGCCCATCACATACACAGTCCTCCCTCCACACCCATTCCATCTGCCCATCGCATACAGTCCTCCCTCCACACCCATTCCATCTACCCATCACATACTTAGTCCTCCCTCCACACCTATTCCATCTACCCATCACATACACAGTCCTAAATCCACACCCATCCCATCTGCCCATCACATACACAGTCCCCCTTCCAATGTTCCCATTCCATCCACCCATCACATACATTGTCCCCCTCCCCTCCCATTTCATCTGCCCATCACAAACACTGTCCTGCCTCCACTGTTTCCCATTCCATCTGTCCATCACATACACAGCCGCCCTCGACACCCATTCCATCTGCCCATCACATTCACTGTCCGCACCTCCACACCCATTCCATCTGCCCATCACATACACAGTCCTCACTCCACACTCATTCCATCTACCCATCACATACACAGTCCTCACTCCACACTCATTCCATCTGCCCATTGCATAGTGTCCCCCCACCACTGGTTCCCATTCCATCTGCCCGTCACATACACAGTCCCCACCTCACACCTATTCCACCTGCCCATCAGATTGACAGTCCTCCCTCCATACCCATTCCATATGCCCATCGCATACACTGCCCCCCTCTGCTGTTCCCATTTCATCTACCCATCACAGACACAGTACTCCCTCCACACCCATTCCATCTGCCCATCGCCTACACAGTCCAACGTCCACACCCATTCCATCTGCCGATTGCATACATTTTTCCTCCCTCCACACCCATTCCATCAGCCCATCACATACACTGTCCCTCCTCCAAACCCATTCCATCTGCCCAGCACATACACTGTCCCTTCACCACTGTTCACATTCCATCTGCCCATCACATACACAGTCCTCCCCCCACACCCATTCCACCTGCCCATCCAGACACAGTCCTCCCTCAACACCCATTTCATCTGCCATGACTTACACAGCCCCGCCTCCACCCCCGTTCCATTTGCCCATCACATGCAGAGTCCTCCCTCCACACCCATTCCATCTGCCATCACATACACCTTGCCCCTCCACTGTACACATTCCATCTGCCAATCACAAACACAGTCCTTCCTCCTCACCCATTCCATCTACCCATTACATACACTGTCCTCTCTCCACTGTTCCCATTCCTTCTGCCCATCACATACACGGTCCTCCCTCCACTGTTTCCATTCCATCTGCCCGTCACATACACAGTCCCCACCTCCACATCCATTCCATCTGCCCATCACATACACAGTCCCTCCTCCTCATCCATTCCATTTGCCCATCGCATACACAATCCATCCTCCACACCCATTCCATCTGCCCAGCACATAGAGTGTCCTCCCTCCACACCTATTCCATCTGCTCATCCAGACACAGTCCTCCCTCCACACCCATTCCGTCTGCTCATCACATACACAGACCTCCCTCAACACCCATTCAATTTGCCATCACTTACACAGCCCCGCCTCCACCCCCATTCCATTTGCCCATCACATGCAGAGTCCTCCCTCCAGATGCATTCTACCTGTCCATCACATACACAGTCCCTCCTCCATATCCATTCCATCTGCCCATCACATACACTGTCCCTTCTCCTCTGTTCCCATTCCATCTGCCCATCACAAACACAGTCCATCCTCCACACACATTCCATCTGCCCATCACATACATCGTCCCTTCTCCTCTGTTCGCATTCCACCTGCCCATCACATACACTGTCCCCCCTCCACTGTTCGCATTCCGTTCACCCATCACATACACTGTCCCACTCCCCTCCCATTCCATCTGCCCATCACTTACACTGTCCTCCCTCCACTGTTCCCATTCCATCTGCCCATCACATACACTGTCCTCCCTCCACACCCATTCCATTTGCCCATCACATACACAGTCCCTCACTCCACACCCATTCCATCTGCCCATTACATAGTATCCCCCCTCCACTGTTCCCATTCCATCTGCCGATCACATACACAGTCCCCCTCACCTCCAATTCTATCTGCCCATCACATACACTGTCCTCCATCCAGGACCCATTCCATCTGCCTATCACATTCACTGTCCGCCCTGCACACCCATTCCATCTGCCCATCACATACACTTCCCCCTCTACTGTTCCCATTTCATCTGCCCATCACAAACACAGTCCTCCCTCCACACTCATTCCATCTGCCCATCGCATACAGTCCTCCCTCCACACCCATTCCATCTACCCATCACATACTTATTCCTCCCTCCACACCTATTCCATCTACCCATCACATACACAGTCCTAAATCCACACCCATCCATCTGCCCATCACATACACAGTCCCCCTTCCAATGTTCCCATTCCATCCACCCATCACATACATTGTCCCCCTCCCCTCCCATTTCATCTGCCCATCACATACACAGTCCTCCCTCCACACCTATTCCATCTACCCATCACACACACAGTCCTAAATCCACACCCATTCCATCTGCCCATCATATACACAGTCCCCCTTCCAATGTTCCCATTCCATCCACCCATCACATACATTGTCCCCCTCCCCTCCCATTTTCAACTGCCCATCACATACGCTGTCCTCCCTCCACTGTTCCCATTCCATCTGCCAAACACATACACAATCCCCCCTCCACTGTTCCCATTCCATCTGCCCATCACATACACAGCCGCCCTCCACACCCATTCCATTTGCCCATCACATTCACTGTCCCCCCTCCACACCCATTCCATCTGCCCATCACATACACCGTCCTCACTCCACACTCATTCCATCTACCCATCACATACACAGTCCTCACTCCACACTCATTCCATCAGCCCATTACATAGTGTCCGCCCGCCACTGTTCCCATTCCATCTGCCCGTCACATACACAGTCCCCACCTCACACCTATTCCATCTGCCCATCACATACACTGTCCTCCCTCTACTGTTCCCATTCCTTCTGCCCATCACATACACAGTCCCCCCTCCACTGTTCCCATTCCATCCACCCATCACATACTCTGTCCCCCTCACCTCCAATTCCATCTGCGCATCACATACACTGTCCTCCATCCAGACCCATTCCATCTGCCTATCACATTCACTGTCCGCCCTGCACACCCATTCCATCTGCCCATCACATACACTTCCCCCTCTACTGTTCCCATTTCATCTGCCCATCACATACACAGTCCTCCCTCCACACCCATTCCATCTGCCCATCACATACACAGTCCTCCCTCCACACCCATTCCATCTGCCCATCACATACACAGTCCTCACTCCACACTCATTCCATCTACCCATCACATACACAGTCCTCACTCCACACCCATTCCATCTGCCCATTACATAGTATCCATCCTCCACTGTTCCCATTCCATCCAACCATCACATACTCTGTCCCCCTCACCTCCAATTCCATCTGCCCATCACATACACTGTCCTCCATCCAGACCCATTCCATCTGCCTATTAAATTCACTGTCCGCCCTGCACACCCATTCCATCTGCCCATCACATACACTTCCCCCCTCTACTGTTCCCATTTCATCTGCCCATCACATACACAGTCCTCCCTCCACATTCATTCATCTGCCCATCACATACACAGTCCTCCCTCCACACCCA